>NW_026931019.1:35000-44978 GCF_032062105.1 Saccostrea cuccullata | reverse complement strand
GCAGGTGATGAAGGTATATTGCTGCATAAGTAAGGGAATTAACGAAAAAAAGTTAAATCATCCGTTTATCTAAGCTTGGTTGTTAGATTACCATTAGTGTCTTTTTCAAGTAAAATATCCAAGTATGAAACAGAAGTGTCGGACTCTGTAGTATCTTTTATCTCAAGCTCACCAGGATATATCGTATCGACGTAGGAATGGAAATTATCGTTATTAATTGACAATACGTCTTCGATATCTAAAATGTCGAGTTGAAGGCCACAGCAAGTGTTTTCTTCTTTTCACGCAGAAGATTTTGCATAAATTCTGCTTCATATGAATATAAAAATAAGTCTGCTAATAACGGAGCGCAATTTGTACCCATGGGAATTCCAATAGATTGTTGGGATACCTGGTCTCCAAAAACCACATAGACATTGTCAATCAGAAACTCAAGCATCTTCTTGATGTCAACCTCAGAGTACTTTTGTGTGCAATCAGAATCTGTTTTAACAAAATAATTTTTCAAATGACCAATGTCGAGGTAAGTAAATTTACGAGTTCCATTTTTATTGAAGAAGCAGCTGTCAATGATATCAAAAAGCCTGGATTTTAATTTGTCGTGGGGAATGGTTGTGTATAAAGTTGAAAAGTCCCAACTTTTTAAGCTGTAAAATCTTGTGATTTCAAATTGTGCAAAAGTTCTTTGGATTTTTTGAGTATCCACATCTGATTTACACCACTTCTTGAATATCTTGTTTTTGTACTCTTGAAGTTTTTCCTTCACTACTGTCAATATCTTAGTGATGAGTAAAGAAAGAGGCTTGGTTGAACATTTACTGGAACCTGCAATGTATCTTTGTTTGTAAGGATTCTTATGAAGTTTCGGAATCCAATATATATAAGGTAGTTCAAATTCATTTTGGCTCTGTGGAATATTAAAAGTATTCAAAACTGACAGGTGATTTTGAAGAATTTCTTCCTTAGAAAGAGAAGTATGAGTATCAGTAGGATTACCACTTGTAGAATTAAATCCAAGTTCTTCTAGAATGCAATTTATATAATGAGCCTTACAAACGAAGACAATGTTGTTACCTGCTTTGTCGGCAGGAACCAGTACATACTGATCGTGTAATCTATCTAATTCTTTTTTCACTTCTGGTTTGTTGAACACAGAAGGATAGATGGTTTTTATTTTGCCCCTCAATCTTTTAATACGTGACTTTAACATGGATCTGATACATTTAATCCATTCTGACAAGGTGTCAACGTCTTCTTTTTCATATCTGGCCCATCTTCTGGCGTAATTTTCAACAGAATCCATAATATTTATGAAATTCCGACGCCAGTTGAAGGATCGGGGTTCCCTATGATACAAACAAACTTTTGTCAAAGAATTTGAAAATAACAACTTGGGCCATGTTTATGGGGGCCGATTGTAGTTTTCATTGCGCAACATTTCGCGCACCATAGTAAAATGAAGCATATTTACTGTTTTTGAGCATTTTTTTCGCTCAATTAATAAAATTAAACAAAATTTATAAAAAAAAAGTTTAAGAATGTAATCAAAATTCTATAAAACTGATTTTTAACGATTTTGCAATTGATAGGTCAATTGACGTCGTTACAGTGTCTTTTTGACGTTAATGTAAACTAAAACGTTTAAAGAAACGGTTAATAAAATGTTATTTAAGAAAAAGTAATAAAGATACGCTTTTGAAATTAAAAACATAGAAATCTGAGAATTTCTCCATTAATTTCAGTATGTTTTCCTATAAATCCTTTGTGCCCATCATATTTTGTAGTACTCTATAAAAACAGGAAAATTCGTTAATTTTTGGCATTTTTAGATGCCCCCTCTGGTAACAAGCTTAAGACGGTAGAGTGTTTTATTTCTTACATATAATGTACAATACAGTAATACTCATAAAATATTTTAGTTTGAACAAAAAGTATATTTTAGTATTTGTATAATTTGCTTTAAAGTGATAAAATTGGCATTTTCCTATATAATCCTTTGGTATATTGTACCTGTATTTGAGACGGTCCCTTTAATAATAACTGGACAGTAGATTTTCCCCAAACTGTGCATGTGCATTGAAGTTAATGTAAATTATTCATGGTATAAAAATGAAGAGTTTCGCTATTTTAGTTTTCACACTATGAAATCATAGTGCCCCCCCCCCTAAATGAGTAATATGAATAACTTTCACTGCGTAGTTTTTAATTTCTTATTCAAATTTGCAAAAACATGGAATCTAAAGTGAAAAAATATTTGTGTAGATTAATAAAGATGGTTTTAGAAGAGCAGGTCTTTGAACAACACAGACGTTTGCAATTTCTCTATAGGAGTCTAGAAATCTATTATATGCATCGATTGCGATAAAATTAAGCCCAAAAATATATACCAATCCAGGAATTTTCTTTTTGTATCATCTGTCCTTAAATATGAATCAAACCATTGTATTGCTTTGGGGTCAAAATTGTAGCAACGTTGCTGTCTAACAATTCTTATGTTGGACCAGCAGGCCAGTCAACAGTGAAATTGTTAGTCCAATGTAATAAACATTTTGATTAGTACTTAATATATAGAAAGCTGTTCATTAGAGTATAGCAAAAAATGTATTAAAAAGCTATGTATTCCCGATACTTTGATTACGGGGGCATACAAAAACCAGAACCAAAACTTATTTTATGGGGGGTGATAATGCTTCATATATATACTTAAATTTCCATACCAACTTTCTATACCAACCATGCGCAGACAAGCTGTAATCCTTCCACTTTCCTGCTGAAGGAATTGGTTATATATGACTACAAATTATCAAGCCGTCGGACTACCGGGCAGTCGGACTATCGGACCTTCGGACTACTGGGCTGTCGGACTATCGGACCGTCGGACTACTAGGCTGTCGGACTATCGGACCGTCGGAATACTGGGCGGTCACCTGTCGAAATACAGAAAAAGGAGAGGCCGCGAAAAGCAGAATTATCCAACTGACGGGAAATAAGAGTGTAGTGTTTCGACATCTTGATGTGAGTTTGATGTCATCTGTCAGGTCGTTTGCGGATATCGTCAGAAAGGAAGAGAAAGGTGTAGACATCCTTATCAACAATGCTGCAGTAGTAAGTAAGTGCTTTTAATGTGTGCAAATTTAGAGTACATGTATATATCAGAAACTCAGTATGAGATTCTTTGTTCAAGTCATGGTCAGACACATCAATTCCAGTGTCAGACTGTGTCAGACACTTCTTCATTTTTTTTTCTAATAAATTACGGTAGATAAAAAATATTGTGAGTTTTTTCAACCATCTTATTTGAATTATAGATTGGAATGAAGTTGTTACACCTGAGGGACTGGAAGAAACATTTGCAACAAATTACTATGGACCATTTCTTTTATCAAAACTTCTTATTGGTAAAAAGTAATTCTATATTTCACTTATTTGCATGTACTAAAATTTTTAAATAGGAAAATGTTTAAATTGCATCCTAATTTCTAAACATTTTATTTATTACATTATTTGTAGACATGCTGGAGAAATCTTCAGAGGGACGGATAGTGAACGTGGGCTCCATTGCCAGTTTGGGGGGATCAGTGGATGGGGACACAGTGTGGGTCCATAAGGGGTTCACTAGGGGGGATACAATGATTCTAAACTTGCCCTGCTGTTGTTTACAAAGGAACTTGCCAGAAGAACAGCACATACAAGTATGCTTGATGTATTAATGTTTACATTTATGAAAGTTCAATTATGATATGAAACTAAATGTGCACTAAGACGTGCTGAAAGAAAAGCATCAGGGAAGAAGAATTTTTATTTAATTGAACAAAATTTTGTTATACCTGTTATGTTCATAATACTTTTTTAGATTGCTTATGGATTAATTATAAGCATGCTTACTGTAACTCTGCTTTACTGTAAATGGAAATACAGTAACAAGGTCAAATCAAGAAGAGTTACTTACATCACTTGTGCAATCTCATATTAATGTGTTTGTGCTTAAAACTGCGTATATGCATTTACAAGTTGAGAAAGTTGATGTTGTTGTTGTTTTATTTTTTTTATTTACAGATATACTAGTAAGCTATGTTCATCCTGGTACAGTCACCAGTGAACTGTTCAGAAATCTACCTTGGATTTTACAGTTCATCATAACGTTTGTTATGAGACCATTTTTAAAGGTACATGATTTTGATACTCCTTACAACTTTCTCAAAAGATATCATCAGTTGTTAAAGATATCACTCTTGACATTATTAAATCGCTAAAATTACTTCTCACTAAAAATATATACCCGGTAGAAATTGTTTGAGATAAATTGCTAATTTTGCATCTTGCCAAAATTTTCATATCGTATATGCATGTTTAATATTTTTTTATTTTTCAACAAATAAATTTCCTGACACTAATTTTAACTTCAGACCCCATTGGAGGGTGCTCAATCCATCCTGTTCTGTGCACTGGATGATGCAATACAAACTGGGGGCTACTATATGGACTGTAGTTTGTATGACCACTCTAAGTGGGTCCCGAATTCTGCTTATGATAAAGAACTTAGCAAGAAACTCTGGCGGACCACGGAGAGAATTATTACAGAGATTGATTCTGGATGATTCATTTGATGTGATGAAAAGATTATTAAATACCAGTACTTGTCATAACACAATACAGACTGTGATATATAGTAAAGTAAAATTCGTTTAGTGCAAACACAGATATTGAATTTATGGATATAGTGCAGTTATCTTTGATCCCCAGCCATATAAATTAATAGAATTCCTTATACTGATATAATGACTTACGGATATTGCGAAGCAATTTCAGTTTCAAGCAATTTCGAAGCAAGTCCCACTGACTTCGATATAACTGAGTTTTACTGTATACTAGTAATAACATGTAAAGCGATAGTTAGCTTGAGATATTGGGCACTTGTTTTAGCTTACAAGTATTGAAAAACTGCAGTATTTTTAATATCTTTTTTTTCATTTCAAATCCTAGAAGAAGAGATCGTTGTGATGGTTTTTAAATAATTTAAATCTTTGGATCCCTTTTGTGACATTTATTAATCAATTTAATTAATCTAGCCTACATAGATAAATCTTCTTAACATTTTGACAGATTAAGGTCTTCTTTTGTCCTCTTTAACTCTTATTTTGAATGATTTTAAGCATAAATGGCATAAATGTATAGCCAACTAGGGCAACACTTGTATGAATAAGAAAAGTGAGCTCATCTAAGTTTTATGACCCCCAGGGCAGGTCTGAAGACCATTAACTGAGAACAAACTTAGTCAAGTCAGTTTTTAGTTTACCTCAACAAAGTGAGAGAGCTTATTTGATACCATCTGCATTGGTGTCCTAGGTTAAAGTTTTTGGTGCAGTTTTCTTTTGTACTATTATGCCCTACATTAATCAGAGATGCAGAGATACCAGTCAAGGTTTCAGATGCTGCAATTTCAGCAAAGGAATGACCAGGTTAATGCTTTTGAAGCAGGTTAAAATTTTTGGTGCAGGTCTCATTTCCAAGCCAGTAACTATAAGCCCTATGTTGACCAAACTTGCATGGATGATACGTCTGAGTATGCACACTACCAGGCTTGCTTTGAGTGATTGATTTGACCTACATTTTCCAGATGAGTGAACAGGTTTAAGTTTTTGGTGCAGATTCATTCTAAAGTACCAGTACCAGTATTTATAAGCCTGCAGTGAATCCCTAAGGATTATTTATATTGCCTGCTAAAAAAGATTCAGCGTTCAATCTTTGTCTATCATTATTTTGAGCCAACAGACCTTTGTACCGATAAAGGAGATTAGAAAAAGTTAAATCACAGAAATTTATTTGCAATTAAGTTCAAAACTTTGCATTTGTAACACTGTAAATAAATAAACTTCTTGTTTTATTCATAACTACAATATTCTGTGTAAAATAAGATGAACAGGGTAAAAACTAAACTTAAATTACACAGGCACTTAATGTTACATATTTTGTTATGTAAAAAAAATTTTTTAAACAAATTAAATGATCTCTACTTAATAAGTAGAGTAGGCCTATTTTTTATCTTAGAAAAATACATGTATGTTATGTCAAATGCCTGATAAGTGTTTTAAATTGTATACCTACTTAAAAAAAAATAAACAACCATAAAAAATATTTAATGGTTAGGCCATTAAAAGGATTATATGCTTGATTTTCTTTCCTTTTTAGCACAGTAAAATTGGAATTGTTTATACAAGTATTCAAATGGCAGTTTAGGTTATTGGTAAATATCAACAAGTTGTATTTTCGTATCAACAATAAAATAAAACAATGTATTGTAAAATCACAATATGCTTTATCTGTTTATCAATCATAGGAGTCATTTACTAATACTAATTTCAATTTGGTGCTGAACAGTAGACAGAGTATTGTTTGATATGAACCTAGAGAAGTAATTATCAAAGGTTTAATCTCCGTTTTGCGCAGTTTTTGCCTTAATATACCCATTTCTCCTTCTTTTGATAGAACTCTGTATAATATTGTATTGTATCTCCAATTGTATAGTTAAGGTTCGACTTTTCACTTTAAAAACCGTCATTATTAGTGATCATGTGATATTGCCAGTCCTCTCTCTGCAGAATTCTGCAGTTCTTTATCCGTCTTTTTATCTCTAAGCCTCCCTTTCTTTGAACATTGTGCTGAACTGCCCTTGGATGTAGACTCAGGAGAGGTTTTATCTTTGCCGTCCCCTGCATGTGCTGACCTGGCTGTGTCATTATTTTCTAACACTAACTACAGGAATCTGATATTAACATTTGTTCACATTGGTTGTATGCCTTTTCATCTTTTTTAGAACACTGACGTTTGTAATTTTGAGATCCACTTCTCACCTCACTAGAATCATGTCTTTTTCTGACTTGTGGTCGATTTTCTGTCTCCCATTGATCAGAAGATCTATCATTCCTTGATTTATATTGTCCACCCCTCTGATTTCTATAGGATCCACCACCCTGATAGTGTCCATGATGCCTGTTCTGTCTGGAGTGATAATCAAACCTTTCATCATTGTAGCCATTCCTATAACCCTGCCTGAAATAATTATCTTGAGGAGGGTGCTGATGCCCATTGTTTTGATGTTGGTGATATCTCGGACCATTGTATCTCCAGTCTTTATTGTGATAATTTTGTCTCCCTCCATCCCTGTTTTGATATCTGTAATCTCTCCTACCATTTTGATATCTCCTGTCATCCCAGTGTTGTTGGTCTCCATGATAATGATCCATGTGACCTTTGTCTCTTCTCCATTCCAGTTCCTGATGCTGTTGAGGCCAAGTTTGATCACCATACATTTCATGTGAGTCTTGATGCTGGTTATTTTGATGGTGACTATTGTGAGGAAAGTCCTTTTCATGGTTTCTTTGCCTGCCATTATGGTGTCGTTCACGTCTCCAACCCTGTGTAATTTTTCTCATGGGAAGCTTGTCTCTACCTTCATACTTGTATTCATGGTTTCTATAAAGAAAAAATAAAAGCTCTTACACTGAATGCTGTAGTATAGATAGTATTTAAAATTAGCTTTGAAACAGTCTCTGAAACTCATTTCGTCTCTTGGCATACAAAAATCTAAGCATTGTGCCAGACTTATTTAGATCTACATATCTAACAAAGTAAAACCATTAATGGCACCTTATGTCATATCATTATGTTTGTATTCATTTATTCACTTACAGTTGTCTGTTTCTTAAGTCTTCAATGTAGTTTTCTCTTTCTACTGGGTACCCTCTTGCTTCATGGTAAACTATAGTAATTATATAGATACCGGTATATATATGTTCAGGTACATAAAACTTGAATACAACATTCTGTCCATTACTGTTTGTTTCCTTTTACTTACTTTACTTACAAAGGACATAAAATTAAGACTACCAGTACTATTTTATTCACAAATTCATGATGTTCCTAAACACCATTAACAAGTATTGAAAATTAAATTGTAACTAACAGTAGATTACAAGGGATACCATGGATAGTTCCTTCCACCCATATCAATCTTTACAATAAAGTCAAAAAAAATGTCAATGATTGAAGAACATTCCTGTGGCAGTTGATAATTATAATATAAAATTTTTTGCTTTAAATAATTTGAAATAAGTATTAAACTGTGTAGCAAAAATAAATAATAACTAATGCTATGATTTTTTTTTTTGTTTCTAGCATAAAACAAAATAGTCATACTCATACCTTCTGGTTAAGCCAGTAATAAAAACTAGGGATGTCAACGAGTACCCGGTTAACCGGGTACTCGATTGAACGTCCGGTAATCGAATACTAAATCTTGTACTTGGTTACTCGGATGTATATTTTTTTCTTATTCCAAAGTACATATATTTATCAAAAAAACTTATCAAAAATTATACGATAATAAGAGTACCGTCGCCTACACCTGTAAAACACCCGTTATCGCCTGTGGCTGTATATACAACTAACTAGTGACCAATTACCGTATATACTCGCCTATAAGTCGGTTGTATTTAATAAGCTTGTATATCAGATGGACTGACCTCATATAAAACCATACTTTGATAGCTCGCCTATAAGTCGGATAAAGAGTTTTAGACCAGAGATGAACTCCCAAAAAACCGACTTATAGGCGAGTATATACGGTACCCGCTTTTCTATCCTTTTGCAAGCCTTAATTTTTGAATGGCTTCAATAGTTTGTTTTCGTTCTGTTCTGGTTTCTTTAAATCATTTTTAAATTATTTAGTAAACGGTACCGAAATCTGACTTGCATAGGAATGCCTCTACCGACTTAAAATTGTAAAGAAAATAATATTTTTTGTAATACATGTAATTGAAGAGACTATAATTAATGTTTAAAGTCAGCTATGCGGAGTAAATTTAGCGTATACGGGGGACACAGTAATACAACACAACAAGGGATCCAAACAATGGCCCTTCCTACTGTTTCTTTAATGTGATCATTACGTAGCAGATTGATTAAATCGTCTTCCCAAAGAAAAAATGTAAATCATTTGTAATTTTTGGTGTATGAAATTGATGTCTTTCGTGTGTGTTATTTTTTTAGATAAATAAATTAAGTACAATAAATCATTTTTCATTGGACTCGATGTTTATAAACATGCACTAAAAACGTCATAAAAACAACATTGAGGTTTAATAATACTGATTGTAAGAAAATTAACAGACTTGTACAAGTATTTACAATTTTACTGAGTACCCGGGTACTCGATCGGAAAAAACGTCCGAGTAACCGATTATCAAATATTGACCGATTTGACATCCCTAATAAAAACTCACAGCTTATTTTCAGAACTTTTGTCTAATGAATCTAGTGACAGGGCAATACTCAATTCAAAATACATGATATGTACATGGAAATCTACCTATTACATGTTCCTCTATACCTGTCATAGCTTTGTCTGGTTCAAACCCGAGTCTCTCGATCATGTATCTACAGACCACGTAACCTGTCCTGTTAACTCCGTGTGTACAATGTACGCCTACCAGCTGATCTGTAACAGTCAACACAATACTCAGTTACATTTAAAATCATATTCAATATAATAACCCTTACACTAATGTATACATTTCAAAAGTAATTATTAGAATAAGTTAGACTTGTAGATGTTAGACCTTTCTTTCTGTAAGCATAAAAAAAATTTCAATTTCATTATTGAGGTAAATGTTTGTACTTCTGAGGGAATTTTAAAATACTTATGCAGATTTGTGCTATATGCAGAAAATTTTACTCTTGTTAAGTACTTACCATTATCTTTATTTGTCTCATAAAAGCTTTCAAGTGTATCAAAAAACCTGAAAATTAAATTTTAACAAAAATTTAAACTTACCGGTATATTTAAGTGCAAGGATAATTGGAATATTTACTGTTAATATTCAGCCTTAAGATCTTTTCATTTAATTATAATACTTAATAACAGACAATTATTGTAGCATTTTGTGTATTAATTATACCCGCACTTTCTAAAGAAAGTTC
>NW_026931019.1:0-32500 GCF_032062105.1 Saccostrea cuccullata | reverse complement strand
AAGGTCACAAGGTCATTGACCTTGATGTTGTTTGTAAGAACTTAATTAGTGGGGTATGCATACTAAATATGAAGTCCCTATCTCCTATGGTTCAAAAGTTATGGCAAAAAGTGGAAAAAGCTATTTTTATCATATAGGTCACAGTTAAGGTCACATGGTCATTGACCTTGGTGTTGTTTGAAAGAACTTTATTAGTTGGGTATGCATACTAAATATGAAGTCCCTATCTCTTATGGTTCAAAAGTTATGGCAAAAAGTGGAAAAAGCTATTTTTAGCATATAGGTCACAGTCAAGGTCACAAGGTCATTGGCCTTGATGTCATTTGAAGGAACTTTATTAGTGCAGTATGCATACCAAATATGAAGTCCCTATCTCCTAAGGTTCAAAGGTTATGGCAAAAAGTGGAAAAAGCTATTTTTAGTATAAAGGACACAGTCAAGGTCACATGGTCATTGACCTTGGTGTTGTTTGAAAGAACCTTTTTAGTGGAGTATGGATACCAAATATGAAGTCCCTATCTCCTATGGTTCAAAAGTTATAACAAACAGTTGAAAAACCTATTTTTAGCATATAGGTCACAGTCAAGGTCACGAGGTCATTGACCCTGATGTCATTTGAAAGAACTTTATTAGAGGAGTATGCATACTAATTATGAAGTCTCTATTTCTTATGGTTCAAAAGTTATAACAAACAGTTGAAAAACCTATTTTTAGCATATAGGTCACAGTCAAGGTCACAAGGTCATTGACCTTGATGTCATTTGAAAGAACTTTATTAGAGGAGTATGCATACCAAATATGAAGTCTCTATCTCTTACGGTTCAAAAGTTTTGGCCAAGGTTAAAGTTGACAACAGACAAACAGATAAACAGACAAACAGACAAACAGACAGGACAAAAACAATATGCGCCCTGAAAGAATTCGGGTGCATAAGAAAACATCGCATGCTGGGAAACACCTTGAATTCTTATGAGTAATTTATGTACATGTCAAATGTGAGAGTCATATCTCATCTCAATCAAAAGTTATAAGCAAATGCAACATTTTTGAAAAGTAGGTTAGGCTTGATCACTTCAAGGTCAAGGTCACAGTGTTAAAGTCATGATTTATTTGGAAAGGTCTTATCACAGGTAATAATATACATGCATTATGATATGAATGCCCTAACTTTTCTCTTTCAAAATGATGAATTTATAACCATTTTATTTTTTTTGCAAGTTGGTCAAACTTCTAGGTCACATGTAAAAAAAAAAAAACCATGCCATTCTCACAGGTAAATATACTAATACATAAGTTTAATATGAATGTCTCTTCTCATTCACTAGATATGACCGTGATAACCAAGGTTAAATTTATTGAGACAGATGGACTGAGTCTGACATACAAATGTACATATTTCTATATGAATTGGGTAAAATTGGCCCAGTGGTTCTAGAGAAGTTAAAAATGTAAAAAGTTTTCAGACAAACAGATGGACAACACGTCACGACAGACATTATATGCTAAGGAAACCAAAAAAGCTCAAATGAGTGTTTTGAAAGGGTTACAATATGGTTGGAGTATTTGAAAAGCTGTTTTTTTTCCTGCAGAGATATGCATGACCAACATATTCATGTTTTATATTTTCTTTAGTGATTTGTTTGTTTGTTGTGAATACATCTTCCCTCTTATGGAGACACCACCAAATAATAATGAAGATAAGATGTGTTTGTGAAACACTGATGTCCCAGTATGGAAGCCTATGGCGAAGGTTGAAGTTTCTCAAATATATGTCAAAATCAAAGGTCAAGGTCAAAGGGTTCAAATTGTTAGTATCAGAAGAAAGTCTTGTCACAAGGAATGCACATGTGAAATAAAGAAATCCCTAGTAATTCCTGTTCAAAAGTTAATTGCCAAGGTTAATTTTTTTGTTTAAGTGGTTCAAACTCTAGGGTCAAGGTCAAACATATTTATACCTGTTGACAGTTCACAATGAATACAATATGTCATGATAAGTATGAAAGCCCTAGCACCTACTGATCAAAATTTAGGCAGAGTTTAAAGTTTGGTATTTTTCTTGTAAAAATGTGTATCCCATGTCAAGCAATCAGAGGTAAAAATTAATGGTACCCAAATAAAAGGTCTTATTAAATTGTCACAAGAAATAAACCTATAAAATGTGGAAGCTATTTGTATAGCCCATCCCACTTAAAACTTATGGGCAAGCTAGCTAGGATTTAATTTCTTCAGACTTATAGACAGACATACTATAAACACAAGAAACAAAATATGTATAATAATTAGTCAAATGGAAAAAAATATACTATTTAACTGGAATCACAAAATACATTGTTATTTCAGGGACAGGAAGTGGGTAGGAAGATTGGAATCCCCCCCCCCCCCATGGCATTTGCTTTATTTAAACAAGACTATATACTGTAGCAAGTAAAAAATGACTCTTGACATCCTCTCCCTATAAACTTAGAAAACATTGACCTCACTATCATTGTTTTTTTATTTGTTTATTTGTTTTCATTTTTTTTTCTCCGGCTTGTCACGAAATTCTGGGCTGGAATTTTTTGACTGAGATGTGAACCCCCCTCCCTACTCCCGAAAAAAAATTCTGGATCCGCACCAGTATTGGCAGTAACTGAATGTCACATCGACAACGGGAGATAACTTCACAATATGAAATTCGTCTAGTGTGGCACGCGATGATCTTTGACCCTTTTTAAACTTTAACCTAATCGTTTGGGTGTATTTTACCCCCCACTTTACTAAAACTTCTACTTACCGACTCCCTGTGTCTCGTCAACTTCATGAAATATAAATCCAATTACCGGTATAACACAAAATGAATATTAATCCAATGCACACCAGACTGCAGCCATGTGCCATTTTGGCGAACCTTCGTCGATTCCATCACCTTATCAGATGAAGTGGGTATCGGCCGAGGTGTGCCAAATGGTGTTTAATCTATAAATATGATAATGGGTGACGCAACGTGATGTGATGAAGAAATTTACATGTTCACATGTATAGTACAAGAACAAATTTTAAATTAATTCATAACAAACGATATAAAATTTTAACAAACCTTTTCCATCTAGCCTATTCCAAAAAGTATGTGCTGTGTGATTGTGGTGTCGAGGGGGGGGGGGGGGTAGTAAATTTAAAAAGGTCCTATTATGAGCAAAACATATATCAAAATCTAATTTCAGACGCGGATCCAGAAATTTTTTCCGGGGGGGGGGGGGGGGGGGGGGGGGGTCCACCTCAGTCAAAAAAAAATCCTATCCAAGAAATTGACAATCAAAAAAAAAAAAAAACCTAAAGTAAACCTCACCCAAACGTCAAAAACCTATATCGTGGGGGGTGGGGTGGGGGTAGTGGTGACTTCTATTGCCGCAAATGTTTAACTTTTCATACCTATTTTACACATATTCGTGTTTACCAGGGGGGGGTCTGCATTTTCCAAGGGGGGTCCATTGTAACTTTTTCCTTGTTTTAGTATATACATTTTTTAACCTTGTAAATTCCAGGGGGGGGGGGGGGGGGGGGGGGGGGGGGGGCGGGGGCCCCCCCCCCCCCCCCCTTTGATGAATACATGTAAATTATAGAATTATTTTGACTATTTCTTTGGAAAGCCGCCCAATATGTAGGAGCGTGTATTTAGAGGCAAACACCTTAGTGCGGGTATTACTGTCTCATGACAGCATCTAGTTTTTTTTGTTGACACACACAACATTGTGAATCTTTCAGAGATTATGTATTCTTTTTTTTTTTTTTAAATGTTACCTGTATACTACATCATCACTCGGAACATTATGGCCCTCTGTAAAAATCTTTTCATATCTGATACCCTGGTGTTCCATATCCTGAAAATAGAACAATTTCTTGCTCATTTGATTGAACTAAGAAATTTGGTCTGAAGTTGTTTGTATGGGAATGAATGTTAAAGCTGTTACAGATGAAATAAAAACTCACTAAATCGGGCCATATAATTTTCTTTTTTGTGATAGCTGCAACGTTTGACATAACAAAATGTTTATAAATATATACCCCCACAAACTGAGTCAAACATTTGCGCTATCCAGCTGCTTTAACTGTACTTACCCGTGCACTGTAGTATTTTGTCGTGAATGTAAGATCTACCACCATTCCTAACTGACATCCAAGGTTTTTTACCATGGAAACCAAACTTCTTGGGGTAAATCTGATAAATGAAAATAAAAGCACATAATAGAAATACATCAAAGTTTTATCTATCCCTCTCTTTCTGTCTGTCTCTCTGTTGTTTCCTGAATTGGTGAGACTAGATGTGATTAAAACAAAGCAGAGATTCTCACTGCAATATGCAAAACTTATAGATAACACATTATATCAGTACATTAAAAATACTCATAATCAATCAATCTTTCACTACATAAAAGACAAAGCAGTTTCCATTATGTCTTTGGAATTTGCAATAAACATCAGTATATTATCAGTAGTTTGAAGTTAGATTAGAAGTAACAAAAAGACCTATATTAATCTGTTATCATAATGTGAAAAAGTCTCTGAAATTTACAAGGAGTGATCAAAAAGTTCGCGAACTAATTAAATAACTTCCATAAAAGAAAACCATATTTGGTTTTAGTGTTCATTATATTTTAAATTAGTCCTCTCCGATTTTAATGCACATCAGCCACCGTCCTGCGCATGCGCGAATCATGAGATATTGGCGGCCACGTGACTCTCTCCGTAGCGTTCTGTCACAAAAGCTGAAAGATTTTTCTGAGTGTTATATTTCTTTCCATGTAAGTTAATTTTCATAAAGAACAGTTCATTTGTTAGAAATGGTCAAATCTCGGCAACAGAATGGGTAGATAAGAATATTCTTTCCAAAAATAAGCATGGCGACCATTAAAACACAAATCTTCTGTCACGGGAGAGACGTTTATTCAAGGTGGATAGAGAATGGTTGCCTCTTTTATATCATTTCTAATATGTTTAAAATCTAAAGTAAACGATATCTTAGCTATCTACCCTGGTAATAATTATATTATTGTTCAAATATTCAACTATTTTTCAAAGTGTTAATTGGAGGTCTTTGATAGCAAATTGCTTAATTAAAAACACATATCTTTTTAAAAACTTGCTTTCACTGAGCAACATGACATGTATCATTTTTAACCATCTGCCTTCCTTCACTTAAAAGCGATCAATCCAATCATTGATTAAATTTATAGTAAGTCATTTGTCTTAATAAACTGTGTACAAATTATTTTATGTTACGGCAAAGGTGTTTCTAAGATATGCAAGAAATTGAACAGTCGTTTGTTGAACAAGTACGACTGAGACAACCATTTTTCGTGACAAGTGACCTACATAGTGACGTCATTTTCACATTGTGACGACACAAACAAGGAGCAAAACTTTATTCAGTATACGCTATTTATAGAACTTGTGTATGATTATGTGTGTACCAAATTTCATTCTAATCTGAATTGTGGTTTTGTAGATATAGAGATAGTTCGTGAACTTTTTGATCACCCCTCGTATTATTCATCTTTTGCTGTGAAATGAAAAAAAAAACTCACTTTTCCTCTTCTGGAAGTTTTTCACACAATTCCTGAATCAAAAGAAAATTATGTTGCAATTTCACACAAATTGTTATAAATTCCTCATTTTCTACATTTCATTTATTGTCAATGGGCACCAACATATCATATTACTAAAATATTTAGGAAAAACAAATGAAAAAATAAAATTTAATCCTTACTTCTTGCATAATAAATATACAAGTTCACTGGTATCTTTAACTCCATTTACCTTTTTTAAAGGTACTTTAAATGTTATTAATCTTGTTCCTGGAATCACTTTTCCAAGTGCTCTGTAGCCCTCCCATCTATAAATATAAAGAATATAAGTTATACAAATACTCAATTAAATACATGTAGTATACCAATATGATCAATGGCTGCCAAGTAGCATGATTGCAGACAACTACCGGGTATTTTTATGAGGATTACCCTGTACAAATACTTGAATGTAAATAATGACATTGTATTTTTTGTTTGTTGATAACCAAAAAGAAAAGAATAAAAACCAAACTGCATGGTTTAGAGCTTTACTAATTACTTTTCATGAAAAATAAAAACTAACTATCCATTTCTAAAGGAAACTACGTATTTTAAAATTGGACAAGAAAAACATAACTATGTAACTTTGTATGAGGTTCTACAAAGATATGTATCAATATACTGTTCAGAATTTAACATTTTACAATATATAGATATATACAGATCACCAACACTTCGTAAGAATGCAGTAGATTCATTTAGTTGACTGTTTTCAACCAGAGATGGTTTTCATCAGAACATTCAAGCATGTTAATTTATCTATCATGATCTATAGAAGTAAAAATGGCAAAAACTTTACAATATTATAACAAATCAAAATTATACTCTTGATGGAGTGTATAGCATATCAATGCTTACAGAAACATGTAATATATATGTATGAAGATAACGAACAATATTCAAGCTCAACAGTCCATTAAACAATAAAAATCAGGAGCAGAAGAAACAAAGATCTCTAAAACATCAGAGATGGGAACAGGAACCATGGAGGAGTGAGTATACCCTGCTAAGTAATTTTTTTTTGAAATGTTAAACTAAAAATTATAGGGAAGTATTAAATTTATTTATTTATTTATCCAGGCCCTATTTATTTGTCTTAAGAAATAAATCGAAAAATTACTTACAGTTTATTCGCAATGGATTCAGATACATATGATGTTGCTATTGTAAAAAAATTTTGGTATATCGGATAAAACTTTCTTATAAAGGTAGACAGAGTGACTGACAGACATTTCGGCCCAACGACACCTTGGCCCTTGACGGTTGACACCTTGGCCCTGACAGGTCGGCCCAAAAATATTGACACCTCAGCCCACATGAAAGACACCTCGGCCCAAACAAAATTTTGTGTTAGAATTGTGGAAATGCGCAATATAAATGCTATAAGTACAAGTAAAAAAAGTAATACATGTAGTATATTTCATGATTTTTTTTTTTTATTTAGCATGAGAGGTTAATGTGAGGATTAAAACGAATATCTATATGAGTTTTCTTAATGTACATTATGGTGGAAACCATTAATTAGCTTTTATGAATGTTTTCATACGAAATGTTGGATACAATATTCAAAGGAGCCTGCTCGTAATTACCCCTCATCGTCACCAGTACGACACACACTTATTTGCCATTCCAAAAGAATGCCATGGATTTTTTTTGTTTAACAATTGACTGATTAAGCACCTTAATTATGTCTTCTCATTCCTTGATTAAAGTTAATCTCTTTGGCTAAGTTTCTTTATAAATAATGGAAAAAATGACTGATTGTTTTTTTTCACTTTACAATTAGCAAATTCTGAAATTGGAAATATTACATATTTCTCAATGAAAATTCTATTTGGGCCTTGGTGTCTCATAGATTGGCCGACCTGTCTTCAAACCTGGGCCAACCTATCAGAGCCGAGGTGTCATTGGGCCGAGGTGTCAATGGGCCGAATTGACGTTGGGCCGAGGAGTCTGAGACTCTGACATAAAGATATACCCGGTAAGTTAAAAGCACAAGGTATATTTACTATACAAAAAAATTATTTGAAACAGCGATGAGACCGTGGTCTCTTTCATTAAAACTATCACGTGACTAATCAGAACGAGGCTACTTTCATTTTTGCATTGCCTACGTGCAGCATGGGATCATAATTAAGACCTGATGATATCTTCAGATTACAGCCTGCAACATGATAATTAAGCCCTGTGATATCTTCAGATTACAGCCTATTAAGCTGCAAGTAAGTGACAGTGTAACATAACATAAACCTTGTCATGGTCTAAAATGCAGATTTTCACATAGAAAGCCATGATGATCATTTTTTTAATGTTTTTAACCAACTGAAATGACTATAGGTACTTCATTACTTGTCATGGTCTTTATATAACAACTACATACAAGAGACCAGGGACTATAATACACACTATATACTTGTCATGGTCTCTATATAACAATAACATACAAGAGACCAGGGACTATAACACACTATATACTTGTCATGGTCTCTATATAACAATTACACACAAGAGACCAGGGACTATAACACACTATATACTTGTCATGGTCTCTATATAACAATTACATACAAGAGACCAGGGACTATAATACACTATATACTTGTCACGGTCTCTATATAACAATTACATACAAGAGACCAGGGACTATAACACACTATATACTTGTCACGGTCTCTATATAACAATTACATACAAGAGACCAGGGACTATAATACACTATATACTTGTCACGGTCTCTATATAACAATTACATACAAGAGACCAGGGACTATAACACACTATATACTTGTCATGGTCTCTATATAACAATTACATACAAGAGACCAGGGACTATAATACACTATATACTTGTCACGGTCTCTATATAACAATTACATACAAGAGACCAGGGACTATAATACACTATATACTTGTCATGGTCTCTATATAACAATTACATACAAGAGACCAGGGACTATAATACACTATATACATGTCATGGTCTCTATATAACAATTACATACAAGAGACCAGGGACTATAATACACTATATACTTGTCATGGTCTCTATATAACAATTACATACAAGAGACCAGGGACTATAACACACTATATACTTGTCATGGTCTCTATATAACAATTACATACAAGAGACCAGGGACTATAACACACTATATACTTGTCATGGTCTCTATATAACAATTACATACAAGAGACCAGAGACTATAATACACTATATACTTGTCACGGTCTCTATATAACAATTACATACAAGAGACCAGGGACTATAACACACTATATACTTGTCATGTTCTCTATATAACAAATACAGAAAAGTGACCAGGGACTATAACACACTATATACTTGTCACGGTCATTATATAACAATTGCATACAAATGACCAGGGACTATAACACACTATATACTTGTCACAGTTTCTAAATAACAATTACATACAAGAGACCAGGGACTATAATACACTATATACTTGTCATGGTCTCTATATAACAATTACATACAAGAGACCAGGGACTATAATACACTATATACTTGTCACAGTCTCTATATAACAATTACATACAAGAGACCAGGGACTATAAAACACTATATACTTGTCATGGTCTCTATATAACAATTACATACAAGAGACCAGGGACTATAAAACACTATATACTTGTCACGGTCTCTATATAACAATTACATACAAGAGACCAGGGACTATAACACACTATATACTTGTCACGGTCTCTATATAACAATTACATACAAGAGACCAGGGACTATAACACACTATATACTTATCATGGTCTCTATATAATAATTACATACAAGAGACCAGGGACTATAACACACTATATACTTGCCATGGTCTCTATATAACAATTACATACAAGAGACCAGGGACTATAACACACTATATACTTGTCATGGTCTCTATATAACAATTACATACAAGAGACCAGGGACTATAACACACTATATACTTGTCATGGTCTCTATATAACAATTACATACAAGAGACCAGGGACTATAACACACTATATACTTGTCATGGTCTCTATATAACAATTACATACAAGAGACCAGGGACTATAACACACTATATACTTGTCGTGGTCTCTATATAACAATTACATACAAGAGACCAGGGACTGTAATACACTATATACATGTCGCGGTCTCTAAATAATAATTACATACAAGAGACCAGGGACTATAATACACTATATACATGTCATGGTCTCTTTATAACTATTTCATACAAGAGACCAGGGACTATAACACACTATATACTTGTCATGGTCTCTATATAACAATTACATACAAGAGACCAGGGACTATAACACACTATATACTTGTCACGGTCTCTATATAACAATTACATACAAGAGACCAGGGACTATAACACACTATATACTTGTCATGGTCTCTATATAACAATTACATACAAGAGACCAGGGACTATAACACACAATATACTTGTCATGGTCTCTATATAACAATTACATACAAGAGACCAGGGACTATAACACACTATATACTTGTCATGGTCTCTATATAACAATTACATACAAGAGACCAGGGACTATAACACACTATATACTTGTCACGGTCTCTATATAACAATTACATACAAGAGACCAGGGACTATAACACACTATATACTTGTCATGGTCTCTATATAACTAACAATTACATACAAGACCAGGGACTATAACACACTATATACTTGTCATGGTCTCTATATAACAATTACATACAAGAGACCAGGGACTATAACACACTATATACAGTCTATATAACAATTACATACAAGAGACCAGGGACTATAACACACCATATACTTGTCATGGTCTCTATACAACACTGTAGCATGAGACCATTAATACACTATATACATCACATGGTCTCATGTTTAACAATTACATGTAGCATGAGACCATATACATATAACAGTCTTAAACATAGATGGTCTCATGTTTACAACACTGTAGCATGAGACCATTGACATATAACAGTCTTAAACATAGATGGTCTCATGTTTACAACACTGTAGCATGAGACCATTGACATATAACAGTCTTAAACATAGATGATCTCATGTTTGCAACACTGTAGCATGAGACCATTGACATATAACAGTCTTAAACATAGATGGTCTCATGTTTACAGCACTGTAGCATGAGACCATTGACATATAACAGTCTTAAACAGGTATGGTCTCATGTTTACAACACTGTAGCATGAGACCATTGACATATAACAGTCTTAAACAGGCATGGTCTCATCTTTAAAATACTGTAGCATGAAACCATTGACATATATCAGTCTTAAATATAGATGGTCTCATGTTTACAACACTGTAGCATGAGACCATTGATATATAACAGTCTTAAACAGGCATGGTCTCATGTTTAAAATACTGTAGCATGAGACCATTGACATATAACAGTCTTAAACATATATGGTCTCATGTTTACAACACTGTAGCATGAGACCATTGACATATAACAGTCTTAAACATAGATGGTCTCATGTTTACAACACTGTAGCATGAGACCATTGACATATAACAGTCTTAAACATAGATGGTCTCATGTTTACAACACTGTAGCATGAGACCATTGACATATAACAGTCTTAAACAGGCATGGTCTCATGTTTACAACACTGTAGCATGAGACCATTGACATATAACAGTCTTAAACATGATGGTCTCATGTTTACAACACTGTAGCATGAGACCATTGACATATAACAGTCTTAAACATAGATGGTCTCATGTATACAACACTGTAGCATGAGACCATTGACATATAACAGTCTTAAACAGGCATGGTCTCATGTTTACAACACTGTAGCATGAGACCATTGACATATAACAGTCTTAAACATAGATGGTCTCATGTATACAATACTGTAGCATGAGACCATTGACATATAACAGTCTTAAACAGGCATGGTCTCATGTTTACAACACTGTAGCATGAGACCATTGACATATAACAGTCTTAAACATAGATGGTCTCATGTTTACAACACTGTAGCATGAGACCATTGACATATAACAGTCTTAAACATAGATGGTCTCATGTTTACAACACTGTAGCATGAGACCATTGACATATAACAGTCTTAAACATAGATGGTCTCATGATTACAACATTGTAGCATGAGACCATTGACATATAACAGTCTTAAACATAGATGGTCTCATGTATACAACACTGTAGCATGAGACCATTGACATATAACAGTCTTAAACATAGATGGTCTCATGTATACAACACTGTAGCATGAGACCATTGACATATATCAGTCTTAAACATAGATGGTCTCATGTTTACAACACTGTAGCATGAGACCATTGACATATATATGTCTTAAACATAGATGGTCTCATGTTTACAACACTGTAGCATGAGACCATTGACATATAACAGTCTTAAACATAGATGGTCTCATGTATACAATACTGTAGCATGAGACCATTGACATATAACAGTCTTAAACAGGCATGGTCTCATGTTTACAACACTGTAGCATGAGACCATTGACATATATCAGTCTGGAATATAACATAGATGGTCTCATGTATACAACACTGTAGATGAGACCATTGACATATCACAATAAATTAAGTCTTAAACAGTTCATGAGAGAGACATATCTCATGTTTCTCACAATACTGTAGCATAGACCATTGACATATTACAGTGTGGTCTATGTATAAACACTGTAGCATGAGACCATTGACATATAACATTTAAACATAGCATGGTCTCATGTTTACAACACTGTAGCATGAGACCATTGACATATAACAGCCTTAAACATAGATGGTCTCATGTTAACAACACTGTAGTTTGAGACCATTGACATATAACAGTCACAAACATAGATGGTCTCTTGTTTACAACACTATAGCTTGAGGCCATTGACATACATGTATAAAAATCACCAAAAAAAAAAAAACAAATTTATTACTAGTATTTGAAATGCTAAATTATATGGTAGCATTACAATATTTCCTATGCTTGTTATGGTTACAATTCATGAAGTCCCATGAGTTCCCTAATGTGTCTTTCACCATTTTAAAAACAAAAATTAGATTATGAAATTAAACAATTTAAGACGATAAAGAAGTTTAATGGTAAATACTCTATACCTTTTTTCAGCGCCCCACACATTATGTAAATTAGAGCAGTACTGTCTTGAGAGGGGCCCTTCGTTTTTCTGGACATCAGAATTTTATATCAATGGATTGTCCTGGAAATTGCCATACAGGTAGGTGATGAAAATTACAAGAGCTGTTTTGTATGGCTAACTTAAAGATCTTACTCAAGGAAATAACTAATCACAATGAATTAAGTTAATTACTGGGTACAGTTTTATATATAGAGAGAGACAATTTCTTCTTATTTTTTAATTAATCACATTTTTAGGCCTACAGTATTAATTTTGACTCATATAAGAGGAATATCATATATTAAGCAGGCTTTTTCCATTGAACTAAAGGAAACTGTCCTTTAACATGTGCATGAAGCAGCTCCCTGGATGGTGTGTAGTCTGTTTGTCAACATGTGGAGCCCAGGTGTATATCAAGCTGTACAGCGACTATCAGAATGTTGGAGCAAAACAAAGATCTGATTTTAATCAGATTGATTTAAAGGTAGGTATGTTTACTGTCAATTTTCTTTTTTAAAAAGCTGCATCAGGTGTGTTTTTTTTTTTTTTTTGATTCAAATTTTGTGTAAGTACATACTCGTATTAATCTTTATTTTCTCTTACATTAATTTACTGCAGAGGGTCTAGTTAATAAATTTGATAAAGCTATAGAGAAGCATATAGGGAATAATTTCTATGTGTGAATCCCAAAGAGTATAAGGTAACCCTCATTTTGACTATAATTTCTCTGATTTCAGGAGTAGTCTCCCCTGTTAAAGATCAGTAATGGGTGGATATACAATGCTGGATGCAGTCTGGTCATCAACAGAGAGTTTTGACACCTGTAATTTGCCTCTGTAACCTTTGCTGTGTTTATCAGACAGGTAAAAAAAACAAGATAAATAATCAAAATAATTTTAATGAGATTAATATTAAAAAATAAACCATACTTAAATACATGTATACGAATTAAAACACAATTATTAACACATACAATTATACATAATGTTCATATTTCCTACATTTGCATGATTTAATTGAATCAGTGCATAATAAAATATAGCAATATTTATAACATGTAAGGCAATTCACAAATTAGGTATTGCATCCAAATTTCATACTTTTGAATTTAAAACACAGAATCAATGATTTCACATCTACAACCGTTCATTTTCTACCTAAATTTTGTGGTACATTTTGTAATATGCAATAGGATGTTTATCTTGAGCAATAAATAAATTACAATTCCTCCTTTTAAAGTCTTACAACTTCCTCTTTTTTATTTTAGTTTTGTTAGTGATTAACTGTTCCGTGTCTTTAGATTTTTTTTCTTACAAATGATATCTTTTAGATCTTTAATTTTTTTGTTATGCCCCCCTTCGAAGAAGGGAGGGCTTATTGCTTTGCTGCTGTCTGTCGGTCGGTCTGTCGGTCCATTTAGTTTCCATTCATTTTCTTCATAACCGTTGCACATACTGAAATCAAATTTGGTATACATATATATCACATGAATATCTAGGCCAAGTTCTGTACGATCGCACCATTTTTGACAGAGTTTTGCCCCTTGGAGTTTGAAAAAAATTCAATTATTTGCAGTTTCCGTTCATTTTCTTTGCAACTGTTGCACATACTGAGATGAAATTTAATATACAGATTAATCAGATGAATATCTAGGTCAAGTACTGTTTTGGGTACATTTTGTATCAATAGTGTTTATTTTTGACAATAGTTATGCCCCTCGGACTTACATAAAAATTCCAATTTGGAGGGGGGATAAGTGTTTTACAAACATCTCTTGTTGATATTTATATTTTGATAGTTTTTATTTCATTTAAAAGTAATTTAGTCTATCTTGTTGTTTTTTTTTTTTTAGATGATGAACCAGTCTACTTCTTTTTACAAGAGGTACCCCTCCATATTCACAAAGTTCCAATGTTGAGTTTCCATGACACCTATTCAGTGAGTGCACAATTTAATGTATTCTACTTTAAAACTTTTTACTAGTTAAAATACATTTTGGATTTGATTTTCACAGATCTCAGAAGTACAAGTTTGATATTTAATTATCTCAAGATTACTTGGACCTACAGTCAAATTTATACTGTATGCAGTCTTTAAACAAACATTTGTCTTCTTATCTGTCATTTCTAATTCAAAGTCACAAGGCAACACTGAAGATTTCCACTTGTTGCCTTTTCAGTCCACCACAGGAAAAGGAATATAGTTGACAGGACTTTTTGCGCTGTCCTTGGAAGCAGTTTATGATGGAACCAACAACAGTAGCCAGCTTCCTGAAAGGTAAGTCTACCAAGTTGTTTCTGTACAGAGCCTCTCTGCTTGTTTTACCCTGATATACTGAATGTGTACATAAATTGGCGTATTCAAAATTTAGCGCAATCACTGAGTAGTGAGTGGTTAGTACAATTATAAATCAGCCTTACACATGTCCACACTTTACTTTGTATGGATAATTAAATGATTTTTTAGTTGTATTCATGAATTAGTTCATTGTTGTCCATGCCATATCTGCTGAAATATGAAGCCTGCTTTTTTTAAGTATACATACTGTAACAGTATATTATACACTATATATATACATATATAAAATATCATACAATTTATATTTTCTTGTAAAGTGTCTTTTATTTTTCTATTATTTTTATTTTCTCAGATTTTTAATTGGACTGTGCCACATTTGTCAAGAGGCCCAACTTCACAGAGAAAACCTGGTATGCATATTTTCTTTTTTACAATCATTCTTAGCAGAACAATAAAAGAATTGTAACATTAATTCTTTCAATGTTAGTAACTGAAAAGATTTTAAAAAAAAAAGAAGACAAAAATAATTAAAGCAATTTATACCGTACCCTGCTAGAAGTATTGATACAATTCTTTTGATTCCATTTTTATTCAACTATATCCCCTTTTCATGCTTTTTGGCTTTTTGTACCTATAAATGGATACATCTGTATGTATATGTATATTTATTATGTTTATATTTCAGGTTGGTTATAAAGGATTGTTATGATTTGATACCACTTCCAGTTTTTAAAGACACAAATGGGCATTTCCTGAACTTTCCAGTAATTTACAACAAGGAACTGTACTGTGGCTCACTTTTTATTCAGGAGAACTTTGTTTTCGTGTAATTACATGAGACTTTGATCTCACAAAAATTTGATTCTGTGGTACAATAGCATTCCGTAAGAATATAAAGAGCTACAACCACAATTCTTGAAAATTTTGTCTAGTTAATATAAAGAGTTTATTCTTATCTCATGAGAAATTTAGCAATCTATCTAGTGAAGTATGTTACTTCTTATTTTTATCAATACAGTGTGTGCTATGTCATATGAGATATGTGAGTCTTTAAACTTTCTTGAAAAAGAATATATATACTGCATATGTAAATTATACAGTAAAACTTGGTTATGACAAATTGGCTGGGACTTATAAAATTACTTCACTATATCCGTAATTCATTATAACCGTATAAGAAATTCATTAACTTTATATAGCTGGGGATCCAAGATGACTTCGTTGTAACCGTGAATTCGCAATATCCTTGTTCATACTAAACGAGTTTTACTGTAATTATTTTTCATATACATTGGTTGAATATGATATATTGATTATTGAACATCTATGAAATCATGTACATTTGTATATTAAAAACTGTTTTTTAACATGTCATTTTTATGGTGCTTTTCTGTATCAGATGATGTACTGATGGACTGTACCAAAAATCTCATGATCAAGCTTCATATATGTATGGTGTCTATTTTCATATTCTTGTAATCAGATATATTTTTTTGACATTCAGAAAACTTTTTGAAAGAGATGTATAATTGTGTATCAGGCAGAGTAGATGCAGTTTGATTATATGAAATAAGGTTAAATATTTTATGCTCAGAATATTTTTCAGGGTTATTTAGGTGTACGTGTAAATGTATCCTTCATTTTCATACTGTAATAATATATTAACAGATATGTATACTTTTCAATATTTACTGATATCACTATTTATTATATACCAGTAATTATTTTAATGAATGATTCCAGTGTCTCCGTATTTGACAGTTCAAAACATATATAATTATATTAAAATAAAAAACGTTTTTTTTCTTGACAAATTTTTACACATTATACACAAGTATTTTAAAGTAGTTGTCATGGAATGGTAAATAATCTGCTTTATTGACATAAAAAAAACAACATATTATGTACATCCATATGAAAAGAAAGAATTTCAAAGTTTTTTTTATATAAAAAATAAAACAACAAAAAGAAATTCTCTGTGTGTTTATTCCATCAATATGTTTGAGAATAAATTGTATCCATCATATTTCCTCTCCATTATGTAGCACTTTGATTTTGTTGTTCAGGAATTAAGTTCAGCTTTGACATTTGTTTAAGTAACCTAACCTTTTGAGTTGTTCAAAGTCATGGGAGATGTCACCACAAAGTTTAATATGTGTGATTGGATTTGAAAAATAAACAGGAAATTTCAATAAAATGCAACAACTACATTAACCTCTTATGGATACATGTAATCAGCAAACTTTTAAATGCGTGAAATTTCAAAGAATTGAAAAATTTATAGTTAATTTAAAATCCTATTAATTTTATTAATGCACACAATAATTGAATGGATGCAAACATCAAATTTATTATTATTCTCATATATATAGAGCAATAAAGTGAACATTTATGCCATTGATGAGAGCAATAGCCAATTAATCTAATTATTCAAATGATACTTGCATTAAAACATTCCTTGAGTTCCTGAACACTACACCGGTGCTGGCAACATTAATTTATAAAGATTGTTTTAATGCAAGCATCAAAGTGATATTCCTCTAGTATGCTCATGGGCGTCGGAAGCGAATTGAAAGTGGGGGGATAATCGAAAGGGGGGAGGCTAAACCAACAAAAAAAGGTAAATCATGATTTTCAATGCCTATTTAAGGTTATAAGGTTTATTTTTGCGACCCCCCCCCCCCCCCCCCCCCCCCCGGTTCCGACGCCTATGATGCTTAAGCATGCATTGAACCATAGTGATGATATTTTACGACCATTTTGCTCTCACCCTAAAATAATTCATGTAACTACTTATAAGGGATGTAACACCCGTCCGGTATTATCGTGGACACTTTTTCTTTATTATCACATTTTCGAAGTCAAAGGCAATCTCGGACAGCAAAATCATTTTTTCACTCTTTTTAAATTTTATTTTTTACAGGCTAAAATATCTTCATCAAGGAAAACAAAATTGCTCAACCAGTAAATCTGTCAGTTTCACATTTTTTCCTGTTAATTTATTTCAATTATCTACTGTCCTGGTGAATTAGACACAATTAAAAATGCTCGGTAAGCACATGTTCACATATATCCATGGTAGAAAGATCATACCCGTATAGGATCTGTCGAATATATTATATACTCTATGAAATGACAATTTTATTACCCCCTCCCCCATATTACTAATAACTGGAACCATTTGAACATCAACGGGATGATAAACTGGGACGTGAAAATGGAACACGTCAACCCCCACCCCCTCCCCCAAAGTAGATTCTCATATACGTTTTCTACAATCGGGTGGTTGCATGTTACTCACTATACATGTATATGAAATTAATTAGGTTAAAATGGGATGAAAAGATTAATGATAGTTTATAGGTGAAGCTCGTGGCTATTTAGAACACGTTTGCTTATAAATAGAGAAGCTCTGGTGATATGTAATTCAAAATTAATTTAAAATCAAATATTTAAACAAATTAAAAACCCCAAGACTCTGTATATAAAGCATATCAAACAAAATTCCTGTCATTCAGGGATTTTTTTTCTTTATGATATTTATATGACGTCCACTTTCATGGCAAGATTATATATATGCGAAGACATTCTTATTTGTAAAAACCCGCTTGAAAAGTGTGAGGGTATATATATAGTGATTCAGTCCATCTGTCTGTCCGTCTGTTAGGCTTTTGTTCTGCTTGTAATTTTTCAAATAAAATTTAGTTTACACAAATTTAAATTTAGTTTAGAGATACATTATTTCAGTCGAAAGATTTTGTAGTTGTAATATGTGTCCTTTCAAGTCAAATAATTTCAATGGGAGTTTCTTTGATATTTACAATAATCATAGAGATTTCTATAGAAATATCACCAATATCTGACTACACCAGATGGTAGCTTCCGTGGCCAGCTTAATTTTGAAAATTGAATTTTCAAAATGACATGACTAGAAAGTTTTAAGACCACCAAAAAAAAAACAACTTAAATCTATATAAACTTTATTTATAATATTTGCATAAATATTTTGCATAATTGCGCTGCATGTGGAAAAGTAATATAAATCAAAACAATGGCTAAACATTGAAGATATTCAATGTCTAATCCACTTTACAATTCAACAAAATTGTTCAAATAGTTTGTCAAATTACTTGTAGTTAAACCTTGATATTAGACATTACATGATGTGCATAAATATATGTGAAAATTTCAAGGGATTTTGTTAATTTTCAATAAATTAATATATACCAGGGAAGAGAAACGGTGTACATGTATATAACAACTTATGGACAGATCAAACAATTTACCAACACTAACAATAAAAGGGACATGACATACTACTAAACAGATAAAAACAAGCCAGACGTTAACAGACAGACGGACATCCCGATTACTATTTTTCTAGCGGGGGTATACATAAGAGGTGCAAAATGACATTATCTATATTAAAGAATCTTTGAAAGTATCATTATACCCCCCGCTTGAAAAGTGGGCGGGTATACTGTAATCGGTTTGTCCGTCCGTCTGTACGCCCAGCCGTCTGTCTGTTACTAGGGTTAGGTTAGGATTAGACTTAGAGCTAGGGTTAGGGTTGGATTTAGAGCTAGGGTTAGGGTTAGGGTTAGTCTGCAAGGGTTAGAGGGTTAGAGCTAGGGGGTTAGGGTAGGGTTAGGGACTTAGGGGTTAAGTTTAGAGCTGGGTTAGGGTTAGTCAAGGGTTAGGATTAGCATTAGGGTTAGAGCTAGAGCTAGGGTTAGGGTTAGACTTAGAGCTAGGATTAGAGTTAGACTTAGAGCTAGGGTAAGGGTTAGGGTTAGATTTAGAGCTAGGGTTAGGGTTAGGGTTAGTCTGCAAGGCTTAGGGTTAGCATTAGGGTTAGAGCTAGAGCTAGGGTTAGGGTTAGACTTAGAGCTAGGGTTAGGGTTAGACTTAGAGCTAGGGTCTGGGTTAGGGTTAGATTTAGAGCTAGGGTTAGGGTTAAGAGTTAGATTTAGAGCTAGGGTTAGGGTTAGACTTAGAGCTGGGGTTAGGGTTAGGGTTAGTCTGCAAGGTTTAGGGTTAGCATTAGGGTTAGAGTTAGAGCTAGGGTTAGGGTTAGGGTTAGTCTGCAAGGGTTAGGATTAGCATTAGGGTTAGAGCTACAGCTAGGGTTAGTGTTATACTTAGAGCTAGGATTAGAGTTAGACTTAGAGCTAGGGTAAGGGTTAGGGTTAGATTTAGAGCTAGGGTTAGGGTTAGGGTTAGTCTGCAAGGGTTAGGATTAGCATTAGGGTTAGAGCTAGAGCTAGGGTTAGGGTTAGACTTAGAGCTAGTGTTAGGGTCCATCTCTTATCCGCAACTCCTCTCATACCACTGAATGAGATTTAATGAAACTTTCACATAATCTTTATTACATATTGCCATTGTGCACCTCCTATTTTACTTTTTGATCCGATACATATTTTGGGTTTCCCATAGCAAAACATGGAAACTGTCATTATATTCAAATGGGAGGAACTCATTGCTTACAATACATTTAGTTCCATAGTGCGATTGTGCAATTCATGTTTCGATAGAATTTAAATTTGGGTTTTCCAATCAAAAAACCCTGTCTTTGTCTTTCTTTCTATAATACTGTGGACCGATCTCTTTACAACTTGAAACTTTATTTCATAGTGCCATCTTGAACCTCCTACTTTACGCTTTGACCGGACAGATAATTTTGTTCCCTACAGGACAAGATGAGTCTTGCCATATACTTAATAAGGACGTACCCAATTCGTTAGTGCAACTACTCCTAAATCCCAGAATATTCAATGAAGCCTTTACAGAATCCCTTTTTTACTCACATGCATGGGGGTGGGGATGGGGGGTATTTATGTATCATTTTGTGATGTTAGTGCAAGTCTTACGTAGATATTCCCTCCAACATCAAACAAAAGGCTTTTGATTGTGCCTATCCCTTTATTCATATTCTCGGATTATCTTCAGTGGAATATAAACTCCTATTTATTTAAGGCCACAAGGTCAAATAATTTTGAGTTAAATAAAAATGAAGTTCAAAATGTTAAGATGCTTTGCTTGTCACATATACTAGTATATCAGAATGTGTACAATGGCTGCCTCTGTCTATTAGCTCATCCATAGTTGTCCTTATATTAGTATATGTAAAAATTCTCCAAATTAAAGCTGACTCTTTTAATTGTTGGGAACATATGCATTTCATATTCAATTTTCCTTCAAGTTAACTGTAATCTCCATCCTTTGGTTTTGAACTTTAAATTTTTGTTGTTAGTCCATAATGTGTGACAGAAAAGAAGAAAATGTATGATTGGACTAGGAATGGAACTAGGACCACTGCATCACTAGCCAGGTGCTCTCTGAGAACAGGGCATTTCACTTTTGACTACTTAATGATACAGAATAAGGAGAAAGGATTTGAAACTGAAGAGAACAGTTTACTTTAAGTGTAATGATCAGAACACATTAATAAACATCTAAATGCAATTCAACATTTCAGATATTCCTTCAAACATCAAGTGTTAAGGAGACTAGAGGAATGTTTCCATTTCAAACAAGAAATAATTTTGTCATAATTTGAATTTCATATACATGTAATTTGGTTTAAATAGTAAAATTGGCTCAAAAAATTGATTTTAACTAGGGCTAAATCTGTACATGTATATGGTAACCAGAACACTTGTACAGACCTTGAAAATAAGGAAACAAGAAGAACAAGTAAGAATAAACTGTGCATACATGTATAAGATATGAGTTCTTTAATGGTAGTGTAACAATAACTGGTCATGTTTAACATTATAATGCAGTATTCAATTTATCAAAATATGCCTGCTGCCATTCAATTCATGTTTGAATACATAATAAAATATGCTGAAATCAATTCAATATTTATTGCTCAAGAAAATATTGAAATATACAAATATGCTCTCATCCAAATTAAAGGCATGTGCATACATTCAAATTATTTGCTAACAACAAAAAATAATATGTGTATAATAAGTAATGTACACATGAAAAGCTTATAAATTAAACAAATGACAGCAAACTTAACAAAGAAAATAATATACTTATAATGCTTGCAAATGCTTGCAGCAATAATAGCTTAAAAACAAAATATTTAAGTAAAAGAGTAACAAGGGGCCAATGGACCTTAACAGTCACCAGAGGAGAATACAACCCTGAGCATAGAAATTTTTCTAAGAATAAATTAATAGGTGAGCCAAACTGTATGCCAAAATTAATTAAGACTGCTTAAGTGGTTTCAAAGAAGAAGTTGAAAATTTCCATATGATAGTGCACCATTGTTAGACTGACTTGGGTGACCTAATATTCATAATAATCTACACAGTAACTACCGTAAATTTGGAAATTTTTACATCAATTAATTTTTTACGTTTCAAAATTTTGCAAATGACCACTACTTTGTTTAAATTTTCTTATTGTTGAATTAATTTTAAGAAATATATTTTTGTGAATGCAATGAACTCGCAAATTTGCTAAAAATTTATCTACAGCAAAAATTTCTAGATTTACGTTATTCAATCTGCTATTGAAAGTTTTGCATTTCAATTTGTAATTAACACATGCTTGACTAAAAATTCTAACATAGTATTCAATACTCTATTATATTTCTCTTCTTACATGAGTGTGAAAATTGTGCTTTTTTCTTAAATTAATGACAACTTCGATAAATTCTTGTTCTACAAGTCAAATATACAATGCACCAAGAAAATATTTGCTGTCATATAGAAAAGTTGATCTTTAATCCACTTCAACCCCACATTTTCTTCTTCATTGCATTGGCTGTTTGGGCAGAGAATGGTGGGTACAAGGACAAATCATAAGGAAGGGTACATCGCTGAAATACAAGAAAAGTCAATGTTAAATAATAAATCATGAATTAATAAAAAAAATTTTTTAATTCAAACTAGAAATATGTCCATAGGACACGAATGCCCCGCAGAGGATATATTAGTAAAGCAAGGTGAACATTTGTATGTGTATAAAATTTGATCAGTTTGGTTCAGGTAGGGCTTATAGTTACTAGGGAATAAAAATGTAGGTCAGATCCAGCATCCGAAGCAAGTCTGGTAGTGTCCATCCTTAGAAGCATCATCCATGCAAGTTTGGTCCAAGTAGGGCATATAGTTCCTTAGAAATGGACCTGCTCCAAAAATTTAATCTGGTCACTCATCTGGAAAATGTAGGTCAGATCTAGCATCCAAAGCAAGTCTGGTAGTGTTCATCCCTAGATGCATCATCCATGCAAGTTTGTATCAACATGTGAAGTTTGATAACACCATCTTGAATGGTATGTTTAAAACTGAGCTAAACACTAATTTAAGAAAAGTGAGGTCAAGGTCAAAGTAAAGGTCAAGGTCAAAAAATGTCGATGCAGTTACATAGCTCTCAATATCTATCAGCATATGAAGTTTGATGAAAATATCTTGGATAGTTTCTTTGAAACTTAGCTTATACTTTGAACCGAGCTAAACACAAAGTGTGACGGAAAGACGGAAGGACAGAAGGACAGAAGACGGACATGACAAACACTATATGCCCGGCCATATTCATGGTGGGGCATAAAAAGGTCTGAGTACATGTGGAAGCTATAAACATACAAACTTCAAAAAGGCATAGCAATTCAATATACATGAATAACATTTAAATAATTACTATTAAAAAATTCAGATGTTAAGATGTCATCCACAAGCAGAAATGGTCTACCTAGATATCAATTGGATAGTGATCATCTTAAGGGGCCTGCTGTTTTTCGTAAGTTTCATTTGGAAGAAATAGACTTGGTTTAGAGGAATGTATTTGGAGCTTGACCTTGACTTGACTAAGACCTTTTTGTGTGAGTTGGAACCATGCATTTTAAGAAACTCACCAAAGTTTCAAGTTTGTGATGGTTCACTGGACTGTAATCAGCATGGAGAGGAAAAACGAGGCCAGGCATGGATCCTTTCTATCTATTGTAAAAATGTCACTTTACCAGTCACCAAGAAAAGCTTTACAAAGAGGTTAGGAGATCTGGAAGGGGACGAAGAGCTGCATGCCTAAGTGTGGTTATGCCTGTCCGTCACTTGGTTACCGGTGGTATGCATGGTATGCTTCTTGGTGAAAATAGAACCAGCATCAGTTGCCAACATGCATTAGACCTGCAACAAAAGGGGAAAAAATTATCAACTATGTTAATAAATACATGTATATGTAATCAGTGATTACAGAGCTTACCTCAACTTAAGGCAAAATCCTACATTACACTATTTATCTTGAAGTTTACATCCCAAAAAGAAGACCAAGTAATCTTGACATAATTAAATATCAAACTTGTACTTCTGAGGTCTGTGAAAATTAAATCCAAAATGTATATTAATTAGTAAAAAGTTTAAAAGTAGAATACATTAAACTGTGCACTCACTGAATAGGTGTCATGGAAACTCAACTTTGGATCTTTGTGAGTCTGGAGGGGCACCTCTTGTAAAAAGAAGTAGACTGATTCATCATCTAAAAAAAAACCAACAAGATAGACTAAATTACATTTAAATGAAATAAAAACTGTTAAAATATAATTATCAACAAAAAAATTAAAGATCTGTAAAAAGATATCATTTGTAAGAAATTTTTTTTAAAGACACGTACAGTTAATCACTAACAGACCCAAAATAAAAAAAGATAAGTCATAAGACTTTGAAAGGGGGAATTGTAATTTATTTATTGCTCAAGACAAACATCCTATTGCATATTACAAAATGTACAATAATACCGTATAAGTGGAAATTTTAGCGAGACGCAAATTTAGCGATTTGTCTTTAAAACTTTGAATTTATTTTTGGCGAGATGTTATTTTAGCGATTTTAAAATGCAAACTAAAGAAGCTATTACAAAGAAATCGCAATTAATTTTTAGCGATATTTAATTTTAGTGATCTCGCCACTCTCACTAATAATGCCAAAATTAAATCCTCGCTAAAAATTCTTCTTATACGGTATCTACTTAGGAAATGAACGGTTGTACATATGAAATCATTGATTGTGTTTTTTTAATTCAAAAGTATGAAATTTGTATGTAATGCATAATTTGTGAATTGCCTTACATATTATAAATTTTGTTTTATGTTTTATTATGCTCTGATTCTATTCAATCATGCAAATGGGGGAAATATGAACATTATGTATAATTGTGTGTGTTAATAATTGTGTTTTAATTCGTAAACATGTATTAAAGAATGGTTCATTTTTTATTATTAATCTCAATGAATTATTTTGATCTTATCTTCATTTTTTTAAAAATGTCCTTTTTACAAAGGTTACAGAGGCGAATTAAGGTGTTCAAATTCTGTTGATGAAGTTAAATCCAGCATTGTATATCAAACAAAATTGATCTTTAACAGGGTTTTACTACTGAAATCACGAAATTATAGTCAAATGAGTTACCTTATACTCTTTAGGATTCACACATAGAAATTATTCAATATGCTTCTTTATAGCTTTATCAAATTTATTAACTCTGCAGTAAATTAATGTACAGAAAATAAAGTTAATGTACTTACACAAAAATTTAGAATCGCTTAGCTTAAAAACCGACATTCTTCAGAAAAATGACATAAACAATTTTTTGAAGTGTTTATTAAAAGACTTTGACACATCGATGCGGCTGTACAGCTAATACACCTATTCACATTCTAAAAAAACATGCACACCATCCAGGAAATTGTGTTTCCTTTGATACGTGTTTCTATGATCATGATAATTTTTTTGTATGACGTTCGTGATAAATTTTGTGTAATGCTTATTGGAGAAAGGCTAATGTCCGGTGTACAAGAATAACTGTATTTTAAAATTTAAAGTGGTAGAATAAAATATAATTATCAACAAAAAATTAAAGATCTATAAAAAGATATCATTTGTAAGAATTTTTTTTTTTAAGAAACGTACAGTTGATCTCTAAAATAAAAAAGAGGAAGTTATAAGACTTTGAAAGGGGGAACTGTAATTTATTCATTGCTCAAGATAATCATCCTATTGCATATTACGAAATGTACAATAATATTTACTAAGGAAATGAATGGTTGTACATATGAAATCATTGATTGTGTGTTTTTAATTCAAAAGTATGAAATTTGTATGTAATACATAATTTGTGAATTGCCTTACATATTATAAATTTTGTTTTATGTTTTATTATGCACTGATTCTATTCAATCAGGCAAATGGGGGAAATATGAACATTATGTATAATTGTATGTGTTAATAATTGTGTTTTAATTCTTATACATGTATTAAAGAATGGTTCAGTTTTTATTATTAATCTCATTAAATTATTTTGATCATTTATCTTCATTTTTTTACCTGTCTGATAAACACAGCAAAGGTTACAGAGGCAAATTACAGGTGTCAAAACTCTCTGTTGATGACCAGACTGCATCCAGCATTGTATATCCACCATTACTGATCTTTAACAGGGGAGACTACTACTGAAATCAGAGAAATTATAGTCAAAATGAGAGTTACCTTATACTCTTTAGGATTCACACATAGAAATTATTGACTATATGCTACTTTATATCTTTCAAATTTATTAACTAGACCCTCTGCAGTAAATTAATGTAAGAGAAAATAAAAATAATACATGTACTTACACAAAAATTTGAATAGGAAAAAACACACCTGATGCAGCTTTAAAATAAAAAAGAAAATTGACAGTAAACATACCTTCTTTGAAATCAATCTGATTAAAATCAGATCTTTGATTTGCTCCGAAATTCTGATAGTCGCTGTACAGCTTGATATACACCTGGGCTCCACATGTTGACAAACAGACTACACACCATCCAGGGAGCTGCTTCATGCACATGTTAAAGGACAGTTTCCTTTAGTTCAATGGAAAAAGCCTGCTTAATATATGATATTCCTCTTATATGAGTCAAAATTAATACTGTGGGCCTAAAAATGTGATTGATTAAATAATAAGAAGAAATTGTCTCTCTCTATATATAGAACTGTAATTAACTTAATTCATTGTGATTGGTTATTTCCTCAAGTAAGATATTTAAGCTAGCCATACAAATCAGCTCTTGTAATTTTCATCACATACCTGTATGGCAATTCCAGGACAATCCATTGATATAAAATTCTGATGTCCAGAAAAACAAAGGGCCCCTCTCGAGAAAGTACTGCTCTAATTTACAAAATTATCATCCATAATGTGTGGGGCACTGAAAAAAGGATATAGAGTGTGTACCATTAAAATTATTATAGTCTTAAATTGTTTAATTACATAAACATAGGAAATAATGTAAGCTTCCCATATAATATAGCATTTCACAAAATAACATTGTTTTTTTTGGGGGGGTGGGGGATGGGGAGGGGTGTGACTGCTATATGTCAATGGTCTCATGCTACAGTGTTGTAGACATGAGACCATCTATGTTTGTGACTGTTATATGTCAATGGTCTAATGCTAACAGTGTTGTGAACATGAGACCATCTATGTTTTTGACTTTTATATATCGATGGTCTCATGCTACAGTGTTGTATACATGAGACCATGCCTGTTTAAGACTGTAATATGACAATGGTCTCATGCTACAGTGTTGTATACATGAGACCATCTATGTTTGTGACTGTAATATGTCAATGGTCTCATGCTACAGTATTGTAAACATGAGACCATGCCTGTTTAAGACTGTTATATGTCAATGGTCTCATGCTACAGTGTTGTATACATGAGACCATCTATGTTTAAGACTGTTATATGTCAATGGTCTCATGCTACAGTATTGTAAACATGAGACCATCTAAAGACTGTTATATGTCAATGGTCTCATGCTACAGTGTTGTATACATGAGACCATCTATGTTTGTGACTGTAATATGTCAATGGTCTCATGCTACAGTGTTGTAAACATGAGACCATCTATGTTTAAGACTGTTATATGTCAATGGTCTCATGCTACAGTGTTGTATACATGAGACCATCTATGTTTAAGACTGTTATATGTCAATGGTCTCATGCTACAGTGTTGTAGACATGAGACCATCTATGTTTGTGACTGTAATATGTCAATGGTCTCATGCTACAATGTTGTAAACATGAGACCATCTGTGTTTAAGACTGTTATATGTCAATGGTCTCATGCTACAGTGTTGTATACATGAGACCATCTATGTTTGTGACTGTAATATGTCAATGGTCTCATGCTACAGTGTTGTAAACATGAGACCATGCCTGTTTAAGACTGTTATATGTCAATGGTCTCATGCTACAGTGTTGTAAACATGAGACCATCTATGTTTAAGACTGTTATATGTCAATGGTCTCATGCTACAGTGTTGTAAACATGAGACCATGCCTGTTTAAGACTGTTATATGTCAATGGTCTCATGCTACAGTGTTGTAAACATGAGACCATGCCTGTTTAAGACTGTTATATGTCAATGGTCTCATGCTACAGTACTGTAAACATGAGACCATCTATGTTTTTGACTGTAATATGTCAATGGTCTCATGCTACAGTACTGTAAACATGAGACCATCTGTGTTTAAGACTGTTATATGTCAATGGTCTCATGCTACAGTGTTGTATACATGAGACCATCTATGTTTAAGACTGTTACATATCAATGGTCTCATGCTACAGTGTTGTATAACTGAGACCATCTATGTTTGTGGCTGTAATATATCAATGGTCTCATGCTACACTGCTGTATACATGAGACCATCTATGTTTGTGACTGTAATGTGTCAATGGTCTCATACTACAGTGTTGTAAACATGAGACCATGCCTGTTTAAGACTGTTATATGTCAATGGTCTCATGCTACAGTGTTGTAAACATGAGACCATCTATGTTTAAGACTGTTATATGTCAATGGTCTCATGCTACAGTGTTGTAAACATGAGACCATCTATGTTTGTGACTGTAATATGTCAATGGTCTCATGCTACAGTGTTGTATACATGAGACCATCTATGCTAAAGACTGTTATATGTTGATGGTCTCATGCTACAGTGTTGTATACATGAGACCATGCCTGTTTGTGACTGTTATATGTCAATGGTCTCATGCTACAGTGTTGTATACATGAGACCATCTGTGTTTGTGACTGTTATATGTCAATGGTCTCATGCTACAGTGTTGTAATCACGAGACCATCTGTGTTTGTGACTGTAATATGTCAATGGTCTCATGCTACAGTGTTGTAAACATGAGACTATGTGTGTTTAAGACTGTTACATGTCAATGGTCTCATGCTACAGTGTTGTAGACATGAGACCATCTATGTTTGTGACTGTAATATATCAATGGTCTCATGCTACAGTGTTGTATACATGAGACCATGCCTGTTTAAGACTGTAATATGACAATGGTCTCATGCTACAGTGTTGTATACATGAGACCATCTATGTTTGTGACTGTTATATGTCAATGGTCTCATGCTACAGTGTTGTAAACATGAGACCATGCCTGTTTAAGACTGTTATATGTCAATGGTCTCATGCTACAGTATTGTATACATGAGACCATCTATGTTTAAGACTGTTATATGTCAATGGTCTCATGCTACAGTGTTGTAAACATGAGACCATCTATGTTTGTGACTGTAATATGTCAATGGTCTCATGCTACAGTGTTGTAAACATGAGACCATCTGCGTTTAAGACTGTTATAATTCAATGGTCTCATGCTACAGTGTTGTAAACATGAGACCATGCCTGTTTAAGACTGTTATATGTCAATGGTCTCATGCTACAGTGTTGTAAACATGAGACCATCTATGTTTGTGACTGTAATATGTCAATGGTCTCATGCTACAGTGTTGTAAACATGAGACCATGCCTGTTTAAGACTGTTATATGTCAATGGTCTCATGCTACAATGTTGTAAACATGAGACCATGCCTGTTTAAGACTGTTATATGTCAATGGTCTCATGCTACAGTATTGTAAACATGAGACCATCTATGTTTAAGACTGTTATATGTCAATGGTCTCATGCTACAGTGTTGTAAACATGAGACCATGTGTGTTTGTGACTGTTATATGTGAATGGTCTCATGCTACAGTACTGTAAACATGAGACCATCTGTGTTTAAGACTGTTATATGTCAATGGTCTCATGCTACAGTGTTGTATAAATGAGACCATCTATGTTTGTGACTGTAATATATCAATGGTCTCATGCTACAGTGTTGTATACATGAGACCATGCCTGTTTAAGACTGTTATATGTCAATGGTCTCATGCTACAGTGTTGTAAACATGAGACCATCTATGTTTGTGACTGTAATATGTCAATGGTCTCATGCTACAGTGTTGTATACATGAGACCATCTATGTTTGTGACTGTAATATGTCAATGGTCTCATGCTACAGTGTTGTAAACATGAGACCATGCCTGTTTAAGACTGTTATATGTCAATGGTCTCATGCTACAGTGTTGTATACATGAGACCATCTATGTTTGTGACTGTAATATGTCAATGGTCTCATGCTACAGTACTGTAAACATGAGACCATCTGTGTTTAAGACTGTTACATGTCAATGGTCTCATGCTACAGTGTTGTATAAATGAGACCATCTATGTTTGTGACTGTAATATATCAATGGTCTCATGCTACAGTGTTGTATACATGAGACCATGCCTGTTTAAGACTGTTATATGTCAATGGTCTCATGCTACAGTGTTGTAGACATGAGACCATCTATGTTTGTGACTGTAATATGTCAATGGTCTCATGCTACAGTGTTGTAAACATGAGACCATCTATGTTTAAGACTGTTATATGTCAATGGTCTCATGCTACAGTGTTGTAAACATGAGACCATGTGTGTTTGTGACTGTTATATGTCAATGGTCTCATGCTACAGTACTGTAAACATGAGACCATCTATGTTTTTGACTGTAATATGTCAATGGTCTCATGCTACAGTACTGTAAACATGAGACCATCTGTTGTTTAAGACTGTTATATGTCAATGGTCTCATGCTACAGTGTTGTAAAATGAGACCATCTATGTTTGTGACTGTAATATGTCAATGGTCTCATGCTACAGTGTTGTAAACATGAGACCATCTGTGTTTAAGACTGTTATATGTCAATGGTCTCATGCTACAATGTTGTAAACATGAGACCATCTATGTTTAAGACTGTTATATGTCAATGGTCTCATGCTACAGTGTTGTAAACATGAGACCATCTGTGTTTGTGATTGTAATATGTCAATGGTCCCATGTTATGAAATTGTTATATAGAGACCATGACAAGTATATAGTGTATTATAGTCCCTGGTCTCTTGTATGTAATTGTTATATAGAGACCATGACAAGTATATAGTGTATTATAGTCCCTGGTCTCTTGTATGTAATTGTTATATAGAGACCGTGACAAGTATATAGTGTATTATAGTCCCTGGTCTCTTGTATGTAATTGTTATATAGAGACCGTGACAAGTATATAGTGTGTTATAGTCCCTGGTCTCTTGTATGTAGTTGTTATATAGAGACCATGACAAGTATATAGTGTGTTATAGTCCCTGGTCTCTTGTATATAGAGATCGTGATAAGTATATAGTGTGCTATAGTCCCTGGTCTCTTGTATATAGAGACCATGACAAGTATATAGTGTATTATAGTCCCTGGTCTCTTGTATGTAGCTGTTATATAGAGACCATGACAAGGTTATATAGTCATTTCAGTTGGTTAAAAACATTAACAAAAATGATCATCATAGCTTTCTATGTGAAAATCTGCATTTTAGACCATGACAAGGTTTATGTTATGTTACACTGTCACTTACTTCCAGCTTAATAGGCTGTAATCTGAAGATATCATAGGGCTTAATTATCAATGATCCCATGCTGAACGTAGGCAATGCAAAAATGAAAGTAGCCTCGTTCTGATTAGTCACGTGATAATAAGAGACCACGGTCTCATCGCTGTTTCTGTAATGCCCTGATTGACCTGATTGAGTATATTTACTGAAATAAAGAGTTTTTATGTGCATAAACAATATTATTTTTATTGGAAATTGTGAATATTATCATTTTCTCAAAGAATCATCAAGAAAATGCCAAATAAAATATTTTTATTTAGTTTTATTTGACAGAGAAAACTGACAGGGGTATAATGTCCTGATTTTAGGGTATAATGACCTGATGACCTGATAAAATGAAAACCTATAATAAAAGCAAGTTCTCATAATATTTGTTTCATTTTTCAAATCTGATTTATTTTCAGTACGATAAATACAGGTTTAACAAAAAGAATTTTCAAAAATATCGATTTTTAATTGCTCAAACGCGCTTTTAAAATTAACAAGGGGTATAATGTCCTGATTTTTGAATGCCCTGATTTTCGCTAATGACCTGATTTCAATACCTATTGTCTATAGTCATTCATTGAAGTTGATGAAAATATGAAGAATTCCCTAATAATTTGATGTT
>NW_026931018.1:0-44977 GCF_032062105.1 Saccostrea cuccullata | reverse complement strand
TTATTTTACTAATTGCACTAGGCCTAAATGCTATATGTATACTCGAAAAAAGTATAGCTGTCATGACAACAAAGATAGCTTTCTGGATATTTTCTACGCAAACCAAAAATAGCTCTGGAAAAGTTGGGTAGGTGCATATTTGATGTAATTGTCAAGTTATAAAGAATACCTTGTGGTCAAATTTGATAGCTTACGTTTGATAAACATTCATATTAAACATTACAATAAATGTTTTATTGAAATAATGTCAACAGTCCATTCCAGTGGATGATTAGTCGAAAAATGACCATTAGATGCGTGAAAAACGCTTGCTACAGATATTTATGGAGGGGTCGATGAAACAAAAATATGATTATCTTTAAATATACCAAGAAGAAGTCTCATATTGTTTGAAGTAGTTTTATTATAAGTAAGAAAACGAATATAAAGGCACATTTTTTGTCTAAATGTGCAGACAGAAAATTCGAGTGATCCAAACAAATATAGCTAGTGATCCAAATCAAGTAGATTTTCGATTAGCACTTTGTATACAGTGTTGCCGTTTTTTTTTATTTTCCTTGATTGGCATTGGGTAATTCTAGGGATTTAAATAAAAATGCATCCTTCTGCACAGAATTTTTAAGAAGTGAATTCATAGATAGAATATTGCTGCTTTTTTATTTATTGGTTTATCTTTTTTTAATTTAAACAATGCACAGTTCATGAGCAAAAAAAAAAAAAAGAAATGAAATAAATTATCAGGCCTATTTTTTCTGATTTTTGTTGTTGTAAATACTACCATAGATAATACCCATGGTAGTATTTACAACAACAAAAATTTAAATAATGGTAATTAAAATGTCCAATACCAAAAATATTAATATTTTAATATAAATGGGACATCGATCATGATCACTGAGAACATGATAAGAAGGAGAAGGGTAGGGGGGGGGGTAGTCTCTGTGTATCTCTAAAATAAAATGTTTCCCTGGAAACGTCAAGAAAACTTTATTTGCATAGTCAGCGTTTGAAAGTCCTGTCAGCAGTACATAGCCCCAATAAAGCCCCGTCTTCTTTTTCTTCACGGCATTTTGATATATTGTTAACCTTCTACATGTATGATGTTCAAAATTGTAACATTCACCAAATATCCTTCATGTGATAATCAATAGCTAGTAACCTATAAAATTTTGTCTCTTCAAATCCCATTTTTGTGAAACGTAGAATGAAAAATTAAAAGCTATTATACGAGTATTCATTTTACTTTCATAAACATGATTCAAGTTTATATTTTTAAGGGGGAAAATATATACAATTTATTTTATCGTTTGCTATCAATTATGAATGGTGTAAAAATGTTGGATTTAATTTCTAAATTGAAAATGAAAAAAAAATTATGACTTCATCAATCCGGAGGTTTAGTAAAGCACGGAGTTTGTTTTTCATGAGATTCAGTTGTTAATTCGACTCTCTGAGTGTTAATATCCCCTGTGTATGTTTTGTTAGTTCCAAGCAAATTGTGACAGTTTTGCTACCTGTGGAAAACAAAAGACTCTTAATTGCCTCTAGGTATATACATACATGTATCATACCCTATCGAGATCTGGGGTGAAGATATTGGATTCTTGGAAGTTAGCAAGGGGGAGGGGGGTAGGTTTAACAGCAGACTTAAGTTGCTTTATTAGTATTCAAACATTTACCACGTTTACTGCAAATTTAAGAAAAACAGGTTATACTACAGAAGTTGATAATTTTTTCTTTGAAATAAAACTCAGATGACAAATATCAAAAAAAAAAAATCACATTGAGCTTAACTTAGGATCGACACCCCCGTCCAAAAATATAGTCCCGTCCAAAGCTAAAGCGTTTAGAGGTCAACAGAGTCAATATCTCGAAGTTGGGTCTTGTGACGCGTTTATGAATATGTCCTATTATTGTTTTTAACGATAATATAAAAATGTATCATTTATAAAATTTTATAGCTTGAACTTTAGTTGAAAGAATATTATATGTCCGATCTGGGACACTAATCATAATACGACACTCTCTACAGAGTTATGTCCCTTTCTAGTACGTAAGTTATAGATTTAAAATACTTTTGGTCTTTATGTTTACCTGATTTATTTTTTCATTTAAACAATAATAGCCAATGTAACTTTTAATTTAAGAAACTTTGGACGAAAAAGAAATTTTTTGAAAGTTTTATAGAGAAAAATGACAATTTATAGATCATTGATTTAAATTATAGTAAATACTCAAAGAGGTCTCCTTAGAACTGTTGGTATATATAGAAAATAATGTGTTCATTACATTATATGTTATCAGGAAGTTATTCTAGAAATCACAATTTCACACATAAATCATTCAAATTGAAGAAATAATTGAAATTAAAAATAAAATAAGAAAACAGAACGTAAAAGATATATCAAATGTAAATTCTGTATGAAAAGTATACACATGTAGTTAACTTTCCTACCAATAATCTTGTATTCAAAGTGTACAAACAGTACATTTCAGATAGATACAGAACTTGTGAAATAAACTAAATAGGGATACTAGCACTGTACAAACAGTACATTTCAGATAGATACAGAACTTGTGAAATAAACTAAATAGGGAAACTAGCACTATTGTTTAATATCAAGCATCTCAAGTTTTTTTTATTTTTTTTTTTTTATTTTTTTTTTTTTAATATGTATTGAAATCTTCCGAGATAGTTCAAACTTAGCACTGCACATCAACACAAAATACAGAATAAGAGCAATAGCATGTACTTTCTAAATGTAAAATGATAAATTGTAAGAGGACTAAAATTTTCATAGGGAGAATCCATCATCATGTAAATTACTCTGTCAATCGGACTGGTGTATTCTCTTGAATGAGAATAACTTTTTTATTTCTCAATGAAATTTTGCCAGTTTGGTATTATTTTGCTCGCAATGGCATGTACTTTCTAAATGTAAAATGATAAATTGTAAGAGGACTAAAATTTTCATAGAGAGAATCCATCATCATGTAAATTACTCTGTCAATCGTACTGGTGTATTCTCTTGAATGAGAATAACTTTTTTATTTCTCAATGAAATTTTGCCAGTTTGGTATTATTTTGTTTGCAATAGCATGTACTTTCTAAATGTAAAATGATAAATTGTAAGAGGACTGAAATTTTCATAGGGAGAATCCATCATCATGCCAAATTTCTCTGTTAATCGTACTGCTGTGTTCTCTTGAATGGTCAAAATTAACTTTTTTATTTCTCAATGAAATTTTGCCAATTTGGTATTATTTTGCTTGCAATAGCATGTACTTTCTAAATGTAAAATGATAAATTGTAAGAGGACTAAAATTTTCATAGGGAGAATCCATCATCATGTATTACTCTGTCAATCGGACTGGTGTGTTCTCTTGAATGAGAATAACTTTTTTATTTCTCAATGAAATTTTGCCAGCTTGGTATTATTTTGCTTGCAATAGCATGTACTTTTTAAATGTAAAATGATAAATTGTAAGAGGACTGAAATTTTCATAAGGAGAATCCTTCATTATGTCATATTACTCCGATAATTGTACTTAAGTCTGGTGTGTTCTCTTGAATGAGCATAACTTTTTTATTTCTCAATGAAATTTTGCCAATGTGGTATCATTTTGCTTGCAATAGCATGTATTTTCTAAATGTAAAATGATAAATTGAAAGAGTACTGAAATTTTCATAGGGAGAATCCATCATAATGTTATACTCTGTCAATCGGACTAGTGTGTTCTCTTGAATGAGCATAACTTTTTTATTTTTCTATGAAATTTTGCCAGTTTGGTATCATTTTGCTCGCAATGGCTTGTACTTTTTAAATGTAAATTGATAAATTGTAAGAGGACTAAAATTTTCATAGGGAGAATCCATCATTATGTAAATTACTCTGTCAATCGGACTGGTGTATTCTCTTGAATGAGAATAACTTTTTTATTTCTCAATGAAATTTTGCCAGTTTGGTATTATTTTGCTTGCAATGGCATGTACTTTTTAAATGTAAATTGAAAAATTGTAAGAGGACTGAAATTTTGATAGGGAGAATCCATCATCATGTAAATTACTCTGTCAATCGTACTGGTGTATTCTCTTGAATGAGAATAACTTTTTTATTTCTCAATGAAATTTTGCCAGTTTGGTATTATTTTGTTTGCAATAGCATGTACTTTCTAAATGTAAAATGATAAATTGTAAGAGGACTAAAATTTTCATAGGGAGAATCCATCATCATGTATTACTCTGTCAATCGGAGTGGTGTGTTCTCTTGAATGAGCATAACTTTTTTTATTTCTCAATGAAATTTTGCCAGTTTGGTATTATTTTGCTCGCAATGGCATGTACTTTTTAAATGTAAATTGATAAATTGTAAGAGGACTGAAATTTTCATAGGTAGAATCCATCATCATGTAATACCCTGTCAGTCGGAGTGGTGTGTTCTCTTGAATGAGCATAACTTTTTTTATTTCTCTATGAAATTTTGCCAGTTTGGTATTATTTTGCTCGCAATGGCATGTACTTTTTAAATGTAAATTGATAAATTGTAAGAGGACTAAAATTTTCATAGGGAGAATCCATCATCATGTTAAACTCTGTCAATCGGACAGGTGTGTTCTCTTGAATGAGCATAACTTTTTTATTTCTCAATGAAATTTTGCCAGTTTGGTATTATTTTGCTCGCAATGGCATGTACTTTTTAAATGAAAATTGATAAATTGTAAGAGGACTGAAATTTTCATAGGGAGAATCCATCATCATGTTAAACTCTGTCAGTCGGAGTGGTGTGTTCTCTTGAATGAGCATAACTTTTTTTATTTCTCTATGAAATTTTGCCAGTTTGGTATTATTTTTCTTGCAATAGCATGTACTTTCTAAATGTAAAATGATAAATTGTAAGAGGACTAAAATTTTCATAGGGAGAATCCATCATCATGTAATACTCTGTCAATCGGAGTGGTTTGTTCTCTTGAATGAGCACAACTTTTTTATTTCTCAATGAAATTTTGCCAGCTTGGTATTATTTTGCTCGCAATAGCATGTACTTTCTAAATGTAAAATGATAAATTGTAAGAGGACTGAAATTTTCATAGGGAGAATCCATCATCATGCCAAATTTCTCTGTTAATCGTACTGCTGTGTTCTCTTGAATGGTCAAAATTAACTTTTTTATTTCTCAATGAAATTTTGCCAATTTGGTATTATTTTGCTTGCAATAGCATGTACTTTCTAAATGTAAAATGATAAATTGTAAGAGGACTAAAATTTTCATAGGGAGAATCCATCATCATGTATTACTCTGTCAATCGGACTGGTGTGTTCTCTTGAATGAGAATAACTTTTTTATTTCTCAATGAAATTTTGCCAGCTTGGTATTATTTTGCTTGCAATAGCATGTACTTTTTAAATGTAAAATGATAAATTGTAAGAGGACTGAAATTTTCATAGGGAGAATCCTTCATTATGTCATATTACTCCGATAATTGTACTTAAGTCTGGTGTGTTCTCTTGAATGAGCATAACTTTTTTATTTCTCAATGAAATTTTGCCAATTTGGTATCATTTTTGCTTGCAATAGCATGTATTTTCTAAATGTAAAATGATAAATTGAAAGAGTACTGAAATTTTCATAGGGAGAATCCATCATAATGTTATACTCTGTCAATCGGACTAGTGTGTTCTCTTGAATGAGCATAACTTTTTTATTTTTCTATGAAATTTTGCCAGTTTGGTATCATTTTGCTCGCAATGGCATGTACTTTTTAAATGTAAATTGATAAATTGTAAGAGGACTAAAATTTTCATAGGGAGAATCCATCATCATGTTAAACTCTATCAATCGGACAGGTGTGTTCTCTTGAATGAGCATAACTTTTTTATTTCTCAATGAAATTTTGCCAGTTTGGTATTATTTTGCTCGCAATGGCATGTACTTTTTAAATGTAAATTGATAAATTGTAAGAGGACTGAAATTTTCATAGGTAGAATCCATCATCATGTAATACCCTGTCAGTCGGAGTGGTGTGTTCTCTTGAATGAGCATAACTTTTTTTATTTCTCAATGAAATTTTGCCAGTTTGGTATTATTTTGCTCGCAATGGCATGTACTTTTTAAATGTAAATTGATAAATTGTAAGAGGACTGAAATTTTCATAGGGAGAATCCATCATCATGTTAAACTCTGTCAATCAGACAGGTGTGTTCTCTTGAATGAGCATAACTTTTTTATTTCTCAATGAAATTTTGCCAGTTTGGTATTATTTTGCTCGCAATGGCATGTACTTTTTAAATGAAAATTGATAAATTGTAAGAGGACTGAAATTTTCATAGGGAGAATCCATCATCATGTTAAACTCTGTCAGTCGGAGTGGTGTGTTCTCTTGAATGAGCATAACTTTTTTTATTTCTCTATGAAATTTTGCCAATTTGGTATTATTTTGCTTGCAATAGCATGTACTTTCTAAATGTAAAATGATAAATTGTAAGAAGACTGAAATTTTCATAGGGAGAATCCATCATCATACCAAATTTCTCTGTTAATCGTACTGCTGTGTTCTCTTGAATGGCCATAACTTTTTTATTTCTCAATGAAATTTTGCCAATTTGGTATTATTTTGCTTGCAATAGCATGTACTTTCTAAATGTAAAATGATAAATGGAAAGAGTCAGGACTGAAATTTTCAAAGGGAAAGAATTAAAGAGATAAAAACAATTTCCATTCTCCTGTAGGATAATATATTCTATAAAACATTATGATAGAGAACTTTTAATCCTATTTGTGACAATTATGGAACTTCTTGTCCCATTTCACAACTTATGGGATAAAAAATCCCATGTAAGGTTAAAAATGGGAATTTTGATTCTATAGGAGAAAAAATCCCACAGAACTCATTTTTCTCCCACAGAATAATGGTGGGATATTGGTTAGGAGAGAAAATCCCACCATAATCCCATGGGATTTCTTGATTTCAGGTGTAATATCTTTTAAACTGGAAGATATTCAGGTGTAAAGGTTAGCCCATGTTGTGCGATTAAAAAAATCCCACCGGATGACATAAATTTTTTCTATGTATCTTTGGAAAAGTGGTTGGCGAAAGTCCAGACAAATGTCGTGTCCGGAGTTAAATGTCGCACTGTTTTTAATAATTTAGAACATGCAAAAATTCACTCATTTCACTAGCATTTTGAACTCTTTTCACCTGGTCCAAGATCAACCTTAAGCTCCCAGTCTGAATCATCTGACAAGGTATCTTGCTCACTAAGGTCACTACAACTTGTTGAACAATCATTATCAATATCAGCTGGACTAACAAAGAGCTTTTCCACTCCAAAAACTGTACAATTTTTATCGGTACATTGATTATAACATAAATCACACCAGTCAGTAGTCACTGTTTCTAGTTCAACCAGTTCCTTATCATCTAAAAATGGCATCAACATTGCAGTTCGTCTACATTCAGTGGTTTTCAAAATTTTTTTTACTTCAGCAATAGGAATTGAAAAAATTGGGGCAATAGATTTTTTGCCATCACGCCCAATTCTACCAATTTCTTGTATCAAGTCTACAACACTGACATGTGGACAAAAATAATGACATTGTTAAAATTAACACAATCAATTCCCATTCCTAAAGAAGTTGTTGCTATAACAAGTTTAATATCACTATTTGGATTTTTTAACTCCTCAATAATTTTATCTTTACTTTCCCTTGGAGTCTCTGAGTGAAACAATTCAACAACCCTACAATCTGGAATTTCTGTAACAATATGGGCATACATACTAGATGCATCTTGAATAGATTTACAGAACAAAAGACTTTTTGGAAGTTTTTCTTCAGTCAAGGCATCTATAATCCAAAACACTGCCATTTCTAAACTGTTAGGTATCTTATGAACAACTAATTTAATATTTGGTTTATTTGGCGAAATTTTAATCTCGATAGTATCTTCACTTAAATCTAAAATCTTATACACTCTACGAGAAATTTTTTTGGTACAAGTGGCACTTAAAGCTAGAATTGATGCTTGTGGGAATAAGGACCTCAATTCTCCAATCTTCCCAAACCACTTTCGGAAAGCTTCTCTCTTTTTATCATCTAGGCCCCTGAAAAATTTTTACATCACAATTAAAAGATATTAAGTTTTCTATATTTAACTCTCTGTATTCTCAAGATGATTACTTTCTACAAGTGGCAAAAAGAAAATATATAATTTGAAATATATTTATACATATTAAGGGAGTGCGAGCATGCATGTTATTGTAGAATGATGTGTTACCATGATGCAATGGTGTGGAATTCATCTATCACAATTGTCGAGACATTAAACTTTTGAATTTCATCTCTGAACTCTCTGTTTCCTACTAAGTTCTATGGAGATCCAAACAAGTAATCAAACTTCCCAAGAGATATGTTGTCATCTGTTTCCACACTGTGACCTGTAAATGTAATGAAATATTAGTTTAGTCTGCAAACTGATAAAAATCACTAAATCAGCTCCTGGATCCTCTATTTTTTTGTCCTTAAAAGAAAACAGAGGAGGGGTCAAGGACCTGATTGCGCAATTACTTTGAATTCATTTGCGATTTACAAACCATTTAAAGTACAATCACAGAGCATTACTGAATCTTGATTTTTTTTTTTATTCTTCTGTAATTCCTCTTTTAATAAAAAAAAAAATCATGACATTTAGGTAAAGATTTTCAAAACCTGTCCTCATTTTTTCTTGTTTATTTCTTAGTTCCAAAATATGGTCAGCTGTTGCAATTTTTTTCCCCTACACAAATAAAATACGTTTTCCAAAACTAATCAAACAATGTATAATCTCAATATGCGTTCTTTGTATCTTCATTCTTCTTATTGTAAGCGAATTTGTGTGCTAATATACTATATGGGCTGCAAAACAAGATGCATCATACTAGGCTATAAGAGATGAATGAAAAATTACATTTGAATACAGCAGTTATCCCTTGGATTTCGTTTAAACGCCTTACTTGGTCTTGCATTAATGCCACAAGTGGACAACACACGATTACTTTCTGACAAGAGTCCATTTTCAATGCCTTCTTCAACGGCAAAAGGAGTTGATATGGCAGAGATTTGCCATATCCTGTGGGAAGAATACCAACACAATCTTTAGATTCTATGAGTGCGTCTAATATCTGCTTTTATTCAGTCTTTAACTCTCTGATAAAGAAAATACTCATGACATGTGCTAGCGCTTCGTTGAACGACTCCATTTTTGTTTGTATCCCGAATTGTCGTTTCTAACACTTGCTCCGATTGGCTAAAACAACTCATGAATATTCTTAAACAAAGTTCACCAGGAGGTGACTTCCAACGGGATTTCTTCAGATCCTCGTGTAGCGACAATAAAAAAACAAAGGAGCGGATCGAGGATCTGATTTTAATCAGATTGTTGCTATTGTTACTAAAAATAGAAATGTCTGTGAAATTCCTTTAAAATGATACTTATGACCTTCTACAGTTTTTGTCTGATGGCAATGGCTTCTTTTCTCATCCTTTGTTATAAGTACAAACCAGTAGAGCTACAGTCTCGACAGAGACTTCTGGTTGATTTCAATGAATGGTGTTGCCATGGTTACTAGAAGTAGAATTTTCTGTGGAATTCCTTTAAAATGCTACTCCTTCTACAGTTTTGGTCTGATTTCAATATAACTTATCACACAAGTAGACTACACTAAGATACATAATTCTGTGCATCGGTTTTTGATCAGTACAAACCAGTAGAGCTACAGTCTCGACAGAGACTTCTGGTTCTTTAAACAACACCAACTCTAATACATGAGATGTAGCATCATTATTTGCATATAGTAAAAACAGATACGAGAACAATTCATTAAAAACAGATGGTCCAAAGAGCAAACATATTTTACTAAATGTACATGTATATAAAAGAAGATCCGGATTCTGGAGACAAGGAAGTTGACAACTCCTCTGTAAATACTCCCCATTTCAATTGCAGAATTATAGACTTCTACAGAATTCCAATACGGTTTACTGATAAGTACATTAAAAATTCTAAATGCGCGTATTTTAAAACTTTAAAATACACAATTGCTGTCTGAAAGAGCTGTACAAATCAAAATTTGATAAAGATTTAAAGAACTATTTGATCCTTTTAAGTAGTGTAAAGTTGCTTATAAAGATAGCAGGTTCCTGCTGAGTTATAAAACAGTGTATCCCTATACTCCATAATTGGTACCTTTATAAAATTAAATTCATCTTGTAAATACGTTGGGGCGTATACTTTGTCACCACATCATCTAAAAACAACTTTGAAACTGAAGGGAACAAAAATTAACTTTTAAAATCTCTTTCTGAAAATTGTAAAAGGGGATGTACAGAACATTAAAAAGAATTAATAACAGTATCATTGTTTGTAATGCATTTCTTTTATCCTCCAATATTTTATTCACCTTTTGCTCTGTAGCACTTCTGTCTGTCGTGACGTTTGACATATTTGAAATATTAAAATTGTCAATTTCAGAATCATGGCAAGCATCGGTAAAAATTTCTTGAACACGACTAACATAGGTTTCTGTTGTGTCATCTAAAAATTCCCTCAACCCAGCTGTAAAAGTTTTATCATTTGTAGGGATTTCAACTCTGTAGTAATACCTTCCTTTTGTTTACCTAATCGGTCAACAAGGGATGCTTACTCCTCCTAGTCGCTTGCTCCCACCTCTTGAATTTCTCGGGATTTGGGTTGGTACTAGGGCTGTGTATTGAGCAAAAAATTTTGATACGATACTATATTTTTTAAAGCGATATGCAATATATTGGATTCTACAACAAGTCCTTCAAAAAATTGTTTGTTAATCATTTAATGCAAATATTTCATTAAAAAAGTGTTTTATAACCCATTTCAAAGTTCTTATGCCATAGTCAGTAATTAAAACACTTTCAATCGAAACTTCTAATGACTGTTAAAAATGTTAAAATAAAATTATGTATTTTAAAATAACTATAAAAATTGTGTTATTTCTTTTATAAATCGATAATTATTGATCAGTTTTAATTCAAAAAAGTGAAATATAATCTTTGCTGATTAAAATTTCCATCATTTTATCAGAATTAGAAGAAAAACTGCTTGTCCGATACGTATTGGAAGTAATTTTTTCTTGAATATCGATATATTGACACAGCCCTAGTTGGTAACCCGTTCACTGATGTTTGTAGAATTGTTCAGATCGATCAATTTATCTGCCAACTTTTTTTTATTTATAGCTCATGTATGTATATCAATCCCCACATCACAAATTCATATCACAAGCAACTGAGGTAAGAGCCACATTCCCCCTCACCCAATTTGTAATGCATATTGGAATATGATTCGTCGATCCAAGCATGACAGAGAAAAAAAATAAAAGGGGGAGGTGGTTCCATCCTTGAACTGTTGTGGTCAATTTTAGCTCCTTGTCATGATCGGGAAATAATGGTAAAAATCTGTCGTCTATTCATTGTGTAAATCATGGACTAACAATTAGTATGAAAAACGTCAGTCTGCATTTGATGACTCAAATGATAAATTGTATTTGCTGACAAGATTGTATCGTCCATAGATCTTACGAAATGATAACTTCAAGCGAGACTGCTTATAATTTTTTTTCATCAACTTGTTCGTCAGTAATTTACCTCGTTTTAGAAATTGTTCACACGTAGGGCATGCTCTTGCATATTGCATCAACTGAGATAGATAACACCGTGTGCAGGTGATAAAGATATAATTGCTGCATAAGTAAGGAAAGTTGACAAATGAAAAGTTAAAAGTCTTCCCTCTTATCAGAGAGTTTGGTTGTCAGATTACCATTAACGTCGTGTTCAAGTAAAATACCTGATAGATTACCATTGACGTCTTTTTTAGACTAACATATTTGTCGCCTGCGTGGCACAGTGGTAAGAGCGTCGGCTCTAGAGTCGCGAAGTAAGGCGTTGGTCCTTAAGTCGCGGGTTCGAATCCCACTATGGGACGTGGAGACCGGTCCTGTGGAAGAGACTGTGTAAACTAAGGTCCCCTGTCGCAGTAGGTACTGGAAAGAAAGAGATCCCTTGCTGCTCAATCGCCCTGTGTACCGAGTATTGGACAATTTTGCAACTCTCCACCGGCAAGTGGTGGCGTCTTCATGAGTAAAAAATTCTCGACAGGGGCGTTAAATAACATACAACCAATCAATCACATGGATTTGTCGTAATATGTCTCCGTCTGATGGAAGTAGCTTGGGGAACGATTCAGGTGAAGGGAGGTATTCCAGAAAGTCAAAATACCTAGGGATACGATCAACATTAGACAGGTGTTGAACACGATGATGATGAAGATGAGGAACTGGACATGGAAAAGGACTTGTGGTTGTTGACTTCGGGCTATGTGATAGTTCTCCATTTGACAGCATCTGGTGAAGATTCCTGTTCTGAGACATGCTGGCACTGGTATTTGATGTGTAAATCCTGGTGCTGGCTGGGATGATACTTTCAAAGAAGGACTTTGAATGAAGACACGAGTTACATCTTGATGTTCAGATGTCGGCCTGAGACCCGACAGGGTAGCAAAATCACTGTTGGCAGTAGGGTACTGGCCAATGTCATCGCTGGCAGATTATCCCCGCGACTGCTAGGTTGGGCAGGTTGCACTGGTTCTATGAATCGTCTGGGGACCGATTTCCTTAAGCGTTTGTATGGTGCTACTATCTGGGGTTCCTTGAGTAGGATAGCCCTCTTACCTCCCAGTTTTAGATTGAAATTGGGGGTCACCTGCTGGAAAGATTCAACAAGAAGTGACCTATCCCTTTGAAATTTGGCAACATCCGTATTCTCATCACAAACTGCATTTTTTTTTAACAAATTCAAGATTGTAATCCCTGCATCCATATCCTCTAGTCTTTGGTGCTCAAAAGGTAGTGGCAAATCGAACATTGATAAGCAAATCCAGAGTGGGATGTGCATGGTGAGATGACGTTCGGCATGGGCTTGCTAAACGAACTGGCGTCCATTGCGCAACACACATTTAAATCGTTGCACCTATTTAAGGGCAAAGAAGGTAGCATATATATAATTTACTTTTCTACTACAAAAATATTCACTGATTAAGTAAAGTTAACACTTTTTCATTTTGAAAGAAATTTCTATGCATGAAACCACGTGGGTTTGTTCTCTCCCTCATAAGGTTTCAAACGGCTATGATGGATATAAAACTTCATTCCTATGTTTTGGACTTTTCTTAATTTTTTAAAATAATTATCTTGTAAACAACAATGAAAGGGCCTGCCCACTTCTGAGACCATACTGATTGTAAACACAAGTACTCTGAACTTGACATCAAAAAGATGCTTGTTTCTGATTGCCAATATCTGTGGTTTTTGGACACTTTTTGGGTACTAATTGCGCCGCATTATTAGCAGACATTTATATAAAGCAGAAATTGCCTGAAAAGAAAGCACTTGTTGTGGCCTTCAACTCGACACTGATATATCGACGATGCACTGTCAATTAACAATGGTAACTTTCCTTCTTGAGTCGATACCGATTACAAGTTGATGAAACAAGAATATCACTTTTGTTTAAAGTAATAAATTCGTAAGTTCTATGGTCGATACAATGGCCTTGTCAGCAAAAACAATTTATCGTTGATTCAAATGCTGATTTACGTTTTTCATACGAATTGTTAGTCCATTATTTATAACAGAATTGACGACGGATTTTTCCGTTATTTTCCGATCATGACAAGGAACACTCGGTGGGTCTGCCCGTCAGTAGGGAATGCTCACTCCTCCATGGCACCTGATCCCACTTGTAAAGTTTTGGAGGTGGTCCGTGTTTGCTCTGCCCCTATTTTGTATTGTTTTATGGACTTTTGATCTTGAATACTGTTTGTTTTCTCAATATGTTTAATTAAATTTGATACTGTTAATTGTTTTACCCCTTTGAGCCTCTTCAAATTTGATGTTCATCAGCCTTGCTTCTCGAAGGTGCAGCTTATGTCAGGGTCAGTTAAGGCATCTATGAAATGGCCTAATGTATTTATTACAGCAAGGTCAGTTGTTGGGTATGCCCGTCCAGTAAGCTCTTTTATCGACGGGACTAACTCAGGGAGTCTCTCTTTTTCTCCTTGACCTTTAATACTTGCACAATACATTTCGGCCCTTTCAATTGAGCCATACTTCATGTTTAAAACTTTTCCGAGTAAACCAAAATCTTGCTGTTGGGTTTCATTTAATTCTATCAGAATGGCCGTTGCTGCCCCAGTTAAGCTACTGGCTAAATAAAGGGACTCGTTTCTGTAATCCCGATTATGTAGTTCTGCAAGTAATTTGAACGGTGAGGTATTCATCAAAACCATTTACCCCGTCAAACGTTTTGTGTTTTATTCCAATTGTTGGTTTAGTAAATCTATGTTTACTTACATCTCTCAAACAGTTAGTTATTTCGTGGGTTGTAATGGGACTGTGCATGTTTTCTCCCGTTCCCACACCCTCTGACGGTGTTGGCGTCAAGTAGGGTTCCCTATTTCCCATTACTTGATGTGTGATTGGGTTTTGAGGAGGGTTACTTATGCCAATTTCAACTTGTCATCTAAAAGACTCATGTGTCGTTTTATGAATCTTTTTCTCCCATATCATGTTTCGTGCCTTGAAATTCTTTGAACATGTTTTGCTTAAGTTCTTTCATATTTCAGTTTGTTTGAAGGCTGGTGTCTGTCTTGGGGGACACCTTAGGATCAATATCTTCGTTAAGGGAGAAAGTGTTCCCAAATAAAAAACCTTAGGTGAAAGATTACCTCCCCTAAATCTTCTAACTTGCTGTTGTTTTGAGACGTATTGATCAATGATGATAATTAAATCGAGTTACATATCATTGATACAATTTTATTATTATTTTGTCTCCCGATCAACCAAAAAATGGGAATATTTGAACCCACTTCTAACACCAATGTTACGTTTCTTTTGAACGATAAGGGCTAGGGCTTTCATACTTCACATATGTAATCCTTGTGAGAAGACTTTTTTTTATTATTTACACAAATTTTATTCACATAAGTGAATGGGATTGGGCAGCAGGCAAAGCCTATTTTATCCCTCTCCCTACAAGGTCAAGATGAACACACAATATATAGGTATGAAAATAAATAGACAAACATAGTAACAAAGAAACAAAAGAAAAAAGTAGATAGAGAAAAAAAATTACAATGTAGTACCGGTTAGAAAGCGTTGGCATAAGTAACATACATGACAGTGTCAAATAAAACGTTTGGTTGCTGTGATGAAAGCATTACTGCTTCAAATATTTGAATATTAATACCTAGTCCATGATTGGGACTACCATACAAAAGTAAATCAAGTTCATGAGTTTGAGCACAATCAATAATATTTTGGATTGTTTGGAAAAGTACATTTCTTGGAGAGTTATATTTTGGACAAGCAAAAAAATAATGACGAGCATCTTCAACAGAGTCAATACAGTATTCACACATTGGTGTTTCTGATAAAAAGTGGTTATATAAGTCTGCCTTTAAATTACCTGCATTATTTCGCAACTGTCAATGTATTATATTGTACTTTCTTATTCCAAAATGATAAATTTCTTTACCTTTTTTACAAAAATAAGAATTTAAAAGACCATCAGGACCAGATGGTTTACTGCTGTCAATTATACATAATTGATCGTAAACTTCATTTTCAGTGATAAATATTTCAGATAAAGTGTGTATTTTGTAATGGTGGACCACACCAGACATGATAAGCAAAAAATATATAACAAGTAATAAAAAGTAAGTACTCTTCGTTAATAATAATATACGTAGGTAGATCAGTACATAGCTAATAAAACTCATTGTCCTTGGCCATCTAAGTAGACACATGCACTTAATCAGAACTATCGGCAAAAATAGATATGGGTTACCCCATATCCAAAGATATTCAACTTTTAGATTTAATATGTTTAACAGTGTTTAATGAAGTTTATAAAAATAAAACAGCACTGTCTAGTTATAGAACTTGTGTAAATTTCGTGAGTCCGTAGCATTACGGTCACCCGTCTCCTAACCATGCTAACAAACAGTACACATACTCCGCAAGACAGTCAGCCTTGGTCTATACACACGTGCGATGGAGTTGTCAAACGGACTCCCGCGAACAGAGAAGTTACGATGGCAGACAGAACTTTTTAGCTCACCTGAGCCGAAGACTCAAGTGAGCTTTTCTGATCACATTTTGTCCGTCGTCCGTCCGTCCGTAAACTTTTCACATTTTCGACTTCTTCTCAAGAACCACTGGGCCAATTTTAACCAAACTTGGTACAAAGCATCCTTGGGTGAAGGGAAGTTTAAATTGTTAAAATGAAGGACCAAGTCCCCTTCAAAGGGGAGATAATCAAGAAAAGACAAAAATAGGGTGGAGTCTTGAAAAAATCTTCTCAAGAACCACTGGGCCAGAAAAGCTGAAACTTATATGGAAGCATCTTGGGGTAGTGTAGATTCTAAATTGTTCAAATCATGGCCCCCGGGGGTTGGGCGGAGCCACAATAGGGAATCCAAGTTTTACATAGAAATATATAGGAAAAAACTTTAAAAATCTTCTCAAGAACCAGTGGGCCAGAAAAGCTGAAACTTATGTGAAAGCATCCTGGGGTAGCCTAGATTCTAAATTGTTCAAATCGTGACCCCCGGGGGTGTTACTCATATTTTCTTTTCTTGTTGTCAATATTTTTTTTCAAGCATTTATGTCATGATTAAAATTTTGACTTAAGTCTATGACTGCTTCCTTAAATTATCCAGGGACTGTTCACAAAGTTCTGGTATGATATATTTTTTTAATCAATAAAAAAGTAAAACCAAGTAGTGCATGTGTCATTGATTATATAATATGCACGGTTTGACTTCACTTAATTAAAAAAAATACTCTAACTGAAAAGTGTTAGTGTAGTTTTGAGCTCACTTGAGATCATGTGTAACATCTTCAACTTTTTCTGAAGAACCAGTGGGTCATTTTCAACCAAACTTGGTACAAAGCATCCTGTGGTAAAAGGGAGTTCAAATTGTAAATTGAAAGGCTAGGCCCCCTTACAAAGGGAAATAATAAAGAAAAGACAAAAATTGCGTGGGGTCATTTAAAAATCTCCTTCTCAATAACCACTGGGGCATAAAAGCTGAAACTTATTTGGAAGCATTCTGGGGTAGTATAGATTTTAAACTGTCAAAATCATGATCCTCGGGCTTAGGTTGGTCCCAAGTTTTCCATTGAAATATATAAGAAAAATCTTAAAAATCTTGATCTCAAGAACCACTGGGCCAGAAAAGTTGAAACCTATGTGGAAGTATACTGGGATAGTGTAGATTCCAATTGTCAAAAATCATGACCCAAAGGATATGTGTTTATTGCCTGACGTCACGGCGTCAAACACTACTAAGAATCAACATTTCTTAGGTGCGAAGCTAAGAGGTCACAGTTAGCCAGCAAGTTTTTGTGCATGCTGATTATCATCGGATTTTGTTACCTGCGTTTCAACAACAACAACAGCTAGAAGAAAAATAATAACCATATTACTGATACAATATATTGGTGCACCTATTTCCATTAAGGTTTTGCATGCAGCTTTTTATTTCATGCGAGTTCCTATATGGACATGTCCATTTGACCTCATTTCTGCGTTTCTATACTACTGGATTAGTCCATTTGTCTGCTAGGTAGGGGGTGACACAATCACTTCGCACCAAAAGATCATGTGTAAGTTTTGGCGCCCTTTTCCTGGAGTATTGTATTTAACAGGTCGGAAAGAATACTCGAAATCGGGTATTATCCATGAAATGGCGTATAATACCCGATATTAGGGTATCGTTGAATCCGCGAAATCGGGTATTCCGTGCAACTTTCTTTAAAAACAAAAGAATAAAGCAACGGCGCATTATGCCAGTTACTGTTACTTGTACATTAGTATCTTGTGGATTTATTTTTTTTAAACCTAATTCATACGGTTGTCAAATAAGTTTAAAATCACACGACAAACACTGCTGGGGTAACAAAGAGGACACAATGGCGTTATTATTTTTCAGTATAATTTCTAAAAAGAAATAACTACACTTAGTTTGTCTTTATTTCCCATTAAAGTATTCCATATACTTAATTTTCTAATTTGTGCACTATTCACAAAATGTGAAACTTTAAAGAAATTAAACGACTAACGCCGTGTTATGTATTTTTACTGAAAAATGTATGGCGTCCCTTTCACGTGAAATATAAATTATTCCTAACAGTTAGAGAGTACAGTATAAGCGAGTCATAATTGTATATCTCTGCCATAATAGAATACCAAGGTTATTATAAAGAAGAAAATAAAATAAGATTAAATAAATACCCACGGGAAAACAGGTTTAAAATAAGTAATTGAAGGTAAGTATCTTTTTTATGTCAATTTAGCATGGAAATTTTTATTCAAAGACACCGTAAATTTTTTGGTTGCATTTTAATCGATACAAGATATGCTATTTTTTCTTTATTTTATGCATTTGTGTGAAAATTGAGAGCGAGAATTTTTTTGGGGGGGAGGGGGGGGGTGTTATAAATAAAAGTCAAATGTGTACATCTTTTCATGAGCTTATAATACATTGAATTTCTCAATATAGATCGAGGTACAGTCATATTGAAATATGAATTACATAGTCAAAATTTCACATTTCTAATAGTTTTTACATTTATGAATATGTTTATGAACAAACTGAAATAATGGAATGTTCAATTGCCTTGGAAACTCTTGTCTTACTTTTTGGGAATATAATTCCTCATCGGACATTAAAATTTCATAAAAATTGTAGCCACTTCAATTCTTTATTATACTATTTGATAGACGGGGTAAATTTTACCTCTTCACTTTCTATATTTTTCTTATATCACTATCTTATACCTCATTATAATATGCGAATACAACGCACTATCTGATTGGTTCTAGACAATATGTCACAGTTTTCTTTTAGTTATCTTATCTATGATACTTATTACTCATGGCAATAACTTTTCCTAATACTCATTTATAATGAAAAAATGTGTTAAAAAAATAAACATGAATTCTAGTTACTTGTAGTCTCATATTGTGTTAGAAAATAACAGGTTGCTTTTTGTTTACCTATATAATTTTTATTTGATGAAAAATCAAATAAAAAATATATAACCGAGTTTACAATAAAAAATATATAACCGAGTTTAACCGACCGTGACATTCAAAGAGAGGTCAATAAGACACATGTAGAACACAGTCGAGGTTGTTTTGTCAGAGGTGGTCAAGAAGCCTTTAGCCCCCCCCCCCCTTTGAAGTCGCCAAGAAATGGTAAAATATTGATGACGTAGCGAAATTAAACGATCAACAGTTATGTTCTCTCATAAGCTGTATTCCTGAAACTATTACCGTCTCTGCTAAAATGTTGAAGACATATTCTGCAAATATGTATGAATGACAAAAAAAATATTTTCGAAAAAAAAAGAGGTTTTTTTAGTCAAAATTTTAGACATTTTTATCATTACATTATTTATACATTCATAAATAAATTTGATTTTATGCACAAGATGAATGTAAAAGTAATTAATGACGCATAATTAGATACGATAAACAATCCCTTGTTTATACATGGCATCATATCTTGTGTGTGAAATGTGTTTCCGTATAATTTGATTTATTTACAAATTGTTCATGTTTGTCGTGTTGATGTGGAATTATTATAAATTCCCGAATTCTGATCCTTTACCATTCTGTTGTGTTGGGAATGAACATTAGGAAGATGCATATACTTTCAACATTATGAAAAATGTAAAGCAAATCGAACGCCTCTTTGTGTGCAGATCATGAAATGTACTGACCTCCAGGGTATTTGTTGTCCTGAGCGCATTAATCTTGACGCCCAAATTCTTACTTGGCTAGAGATACCTTTAGAAAACATGGGTATCTTGATGAAAGTTAACTCGGCAACATGCGCCATCCCATTGTTTAAGTTTTATTAGGTGATTACACCTCCTATACCCGATTTCGCGGATTCAACGATACCCTAATATCGGGTATTATACGCGATTTCACAGATAATACCCGATTTCGAGTATTCTCTCCGACCTGTTCAATGGAAATGAAAACTGCATGAATTAAATAAGGTGTGTTTTTTTGGTCGGAATCTTAATCGAGCTTTGGGAAATAATCATTTCGGTGATATTGTGAAGTGAGTTTGAAGTTACATCATTTAAAATAATAAAAACGAAAGGAAGAAAACTTCTTAAGAGGATGAAGTGGCCAAATATACATCTGATCATAGTCCCCCCCCCCCCTCCCCACACACACACAGGGGTTTCCTTCTATAAAAACAGAATAAAGACTTAGGAAAGACCCACTCACATTTCAGGACTGAGGGAGGGGAGTTTATTAATATTTTTTATGTGCACCCCCCTTTAGCAAAAACTTCCTGAATCCGCACCCGAGAAACTAGTAAACATATTCTGCATGTCAGTCATATTAACCGTTAAGATTCCCAGTTTCTTGTAGTTATCATATTTTAGCTGTCTTCCTCATAGCCTATGCTGTATGCAGTTGAATCTAATTTATGTAACCTTTATATAGCCACGGCTTTTCAGCATAAATCAATTACATTACTTTATTTCCCCTTTTGACTTCATCCTCTGCAACCATTTTAGACTCGCATGGTGAGGAGTTCATCTTTACGTCGCGGGTTCGAATCCACGGTGGAACATGGAGATCGGTCCTTCGGATGAGATCGATAGGTTCTATAGATATTGATGGCATTAGTCAGGCAAGCTTTTTGAAAAGCTGTTACTTGTCTACATTTACAGCCTGACATTAAACACATTTATTATTTTTCTCTATTGTTGCCAGCTATCTGATTGTTTCAAACAAGATCACATGATCAAGTATAAAAAGTGCTATAAACTGAATGTTTCTATTTTAAAAATTTATAAATCTGCTGTTTCTAAAATTGGAAACGTTCTTCTGTGAATCAACAATAGTGCTGATGTCACAATATGAACTGGATGTTACAAAAACAGGTACTGCAGCTGATATTCATTACTGTGACTTCATATTGCAAATGACATAACAATGCCTTATATGAGACGGTACCGAGTATTAGAAACATGGATTTTGAGACAGTTTTTATTAACTGATAAAAAATAATAAAACAGTAGTAGCGTTTGGATTCGGTACAATCCCTAAATATATAGACCTTAGAGAAAGCATATCGACCTCGCACTTCGTGCTCGGTCGATGTGTTTTCTCTAAGGTCTATATAACTAGGGATTGACCTCATCATAAGGCTATAATTGTATAAGGCCTGTAGATGTCTTTATACACTGCATTCAGTTTTCATGTGACAAATTATATTTGTTTAAACTAGAGGTACTGTGAGCAATGAGGTCACTAAATGATACCCCCCGCCTCCCATAATGTCCATGTGTTGCTATATATTGTTTTAGTAATGTGTAAAGAGGAATAACCCGTCCTATCAAATGTTATCCAGAAGTTTCTATGTGTGACGTCATAGGTAAACATATAATGGCAATGTCCATGTTTTGCTATGGGAAACCTAAAATACGTGTCGAATAAAAAAGTGAAATAGGAGGTGCTCAATGGCAATATGAAATAAAGATTCTGTGAAAGTTTCATTAAATTTCACTCAGTAGTATAAGAGGAGTTGCGGAAAAGAGATAAAGCGTAACGGACGGACGGAAATCCCGATTACTATATACCCTCCCACTTTTCAAGCGGGGGGTATAGTGAGTTACATTTCCCAATATCAACTGAATTTACTTCCACTAAAATGGAGGGAAGACGGAACCGGCCTCGGATTTACTATGAAAGCGTCCCGCCCCCTTCGTGTGAAAACTTTTCATGTGATGTTTACATACCTCTGATGTCGGTGATCTATTTCTCGCTAAATATTTATATCGTTTTGATATCTCTGGTGCCTAAACTGGTCGAGTTTTTAGCTCTACTGGTCAGAGACCAGAAGAGCTTATGCGATAGTAATGTGTCAAGCGTCCGTCCATCTGTAAACAATTTTTCAAAATGCTACTCCTCCTTCACTTTTGGTGTGATTTCAATATAGCTTGGCACACAAGTAGACTACTAAGATACATAATTCTGTGGGTCGATTTTTGATTTCGATGAACGATGTTGCCGTGGTTACTAAAAAAAGAAATTTCTGTGAAATTCTTTCAAAATGCTACTCCTCCTACAGTTTTGGTCTGATTTCAATATAACTTGGAACACAAGTACATGTAGACTACACTAAGATACACAAGCTGTTTATCATTTTTTTGATTTTGATGAACATTATTGCCTTGGTTACTAAAGATAGAACTTTCTGTAAAATATTTTCAAAATACTACTCCTAGTTTTGTTTTGATTTCAATATAATTTTGCACAGAAGTAGGCCACACTAAGATACACAATTCTGTCTATCATTTGTTGATTTCGATGAACATTATTGCCTTGGTTACTAACGATAGAAATTTCTCTAAAATACTATCAAAATGCTACCCCAAATACAGTTTTAGTCTGATTATAGTATAACTTGGCACACAAGTTTGATATCTCTGGTGCCTAAACTGGTAGAGTTTTTAGCTCTGCTGGTCAGAGACCAGAAGAGCTTATGCGATAATAATGTGTCACCGGCGTCCGTCCGTCTGTCAACAATTTTTCAAAATGCTACTCCTCCTTCACTTTTGGTCTGATTTCAATATAGCTTGGCACACAAGTAGACTACTAAGATACATAATTCTGTGGGTCGATTTTTGATTTCGATGAACGATGTTGCCGTGGTTACTAAAAAAAGAAATTTCTTTGAAATTGTTTCAAGATGCTACTCCTCCTACAGTTTTCGTTTGATTTCAATATAACTTGGCACACAAGTACATGTAGACTACACTAAGATACACAAGCTGTTTATCATTTTTTTGATTTTGATGAACATTATTGCCTTGGTTACTAAAGATAGAACTTTCTGTGAAATACTTTCAAAATACTACTCCTAGTTTTGTTTTGATTTCAATATAATTTTGCACAGAAGTAGGCCACACGAAGATACACAATTCTGTTTATCATTTGTTGATTTCGATGAACATTATTGCCTTGGTTACTAACGATAGAAATTTCTCTAAAATACTATCAAAATGCTACCACAAATACAGTTTTAGTCTGATTATAAGATAACTTGGCACACAAGTAGAGTACACTAAGAACATAAAGAGACATAATCAATGTTCATTATTCTTTTTATTGCTGTTGTAAAGTTTCAATTCCCAACTGCTACTTTTCTCTTCCTTTGCTATAAGTCGAAACCAGTAGAGCTTCAGTCTCGACACAGACTTCTGGTTCCTGATAGTATCTTCAACAAAAGAGGACGAAACTGTCGGCTCTATATATACCCAGATCGCTTGTAGGAGACGCTGTCAACTTATTCTCTGCCATGTTGTATTACTTCGATACGTACGACCTTAGCCTCGATTTATGTAAAGATTCTTGAATTATTCCTTGATCTATGGGTTGGGTCTTTGAGGTAGTGTTGGGAAGGGTGGGGGGACTAGGTCGACTGCTTGGGGGCCAGGGATCTTTGGATGGGTGGGGAACTTGTTGAATTAGAGCAATCTTCTTTTTCGTTTTTCTCATCTCAAGCTTCTTCATCCATTCTTTGAAGATGTCGGACGTCATCCAGGCTTTTTTGTTGGCATTGTATTCTGCATGTAATGACTTTACATGCTCAAGGATTTATCAAAGGTCAACAATTAATGAAGAGCAAGTTGGACGTGGATGGTCTATGAAAGGTTCTTATTGAAAGCCTTGCCGGATTGGCAAGTTTAAAAACAAGACCCCTATAAAGCCATTGCAATGTACTTTCGGTTTCAAATCTTAACATTTGGACAAAATAAACAGGGAAAACATATTTCTAGAGGTATCGAAGTCCAACATACCCTTCTTTGAAAAACATATATTTTTCCTGCAATGATGACTTCCTAAAAGTATGGAATAAATAAGGTGTTTTTTAGCTTTATTGGTCAGAGACCAGAAGAGCTTATGCAACAGTAATGCGTCCGTCGTCCGTCCATCTGTCTGTCTGTAAACAATTTTTCAAAATGCTACTCCTCTTATAGTTTTGGTCTGATTTCAGTATAAAACTTGGCACACAAGTAGACTACGTGTATCGGTTTTTGATTTCGATGAACGGTGTTGCCGTGGTTACTAAAAATAGAAATTTCTGTGAAAATCATTCAAAATGCTACTCCTTCTACAGTTTAAGTCTGATTTCAATATAACTTGGCACAAAAGTAGACTACACTAAGATACATAATTCTGTGTTATCGGTTTTCGATTTCGATGAACGGTGTTGCTGTTGTTACTTCAAATAGAAATTTCTTTGAAATACATTTAAAATGCTACTCCTCCTTCAGTTTTGGTCTGATTTCATTATAACTTGGCACACAAGTCGACTACACTAAGATACATAATTCTGTGTATCGGTTTTTGATTTTTGGTGAACGGTGTTGCCTTCGTTACTAAAAAAGTAACAAGAGGCCCATGGGCCACATCGCTTACCTGAGCACTGTGGCTAGGAAAAAGTAGAAATTGGTTTAATATTGAAAAGTTTAAATCCAAAAGTAGTCCCATGACCAATCATGGTTTTGCTATTCTTGAGAAGATGATTTTTAAAGAATTTTCCTAAGTCTATGTAAAACTTTGGTCGGCCATTGTGGCCCCGCCCTACCCCCGTTTAAAATCTATACTACCCCAGAATGCTTCCAAATAAGTTTCAGCTTTTATGCCCCAGTGGTTATTGAGAAGGAGATTTTTAAATGACCCCACGCAATTTTTGTCTTTTCTTTATTATTTCCCTTTGTAAGGGGGCCTAGCCTTTCAATTTACAATTTGAACTCCCTTTTACCACAGGAAGCTTTGTACCAAGTTTGGTTGAAAATGACCCACTGGTTCTTCAGAAAAAGTTGAAAATGTTACACATCATCTCAAGTGAGCTCAAAACTACACTAACACTTTTCAGTTAGAGTATTTTTTAATTAAATGAAGTCAAACCGTGCATATTATATCATCAATGACACATGCACTACTTGGTTTTACTTTTTTATTGATTAAAAAAATATATCATACCAGAACTTTGTGAACAGTCCCTGGATAATTTAAGGAAGCAGTCATAGACTTAAGTCAAAATTTTAATCATGACATAAATGCTTGAAAAACTAGAGGTACTGTGAGCGATGAGCTCACTAAATGATACCCCCCGCCTCCCATATGGTTATAACTGGTGAAAAAGTCCATGTTTTCCTGTGGCCGGGAAACCCAAAATATGTGTCCGATCAAAAAGTAAAATAGGAGGTGCACAATGGCAATATGTAATAAAGATTCTGTGAAAGTTTCATCAAATTTCATTCAGTGGTATGAGAGGAGTTGCGGATAAGAGATGGGTACCCCAAAGCGTAACAGACGGACGGACGGACGGACGTACAGACGGACGGACGGAATTAACGATTACTATATACCCTCCCGCTTTTCAAGCGGGGGGTATAATAATATTGACAACAAGAAAAGAAAATATGAGTAACAAAATTGTAAGATTCCCAATTTCTGTACTAAAAAGTTGAAACAAGTTCTTAAAGATCACTTAAAACATAAAAATAAGCATGATCTTTATGTATTAAATGATTTGTTTATTATACACCACGCTTGAAAAGTGGAAGGGTATATAGTAATCGGTATTTCCGTCCGTCCGTCCGTCTGTTACGCTTTATCTCTTATCCCCAACTCCACTTACACAACTGAGTGAAATTTAATGAAACTTTCACAGAATCTTTATTACATATTGCCATTGTGCACCTTCTATTTTACTTTTTTATTCGACACGTATTTTAGGTTTCCCATAGCAAAACATGGACATTGCCATTATATGTTTACCTATGACGTCACATAAAGAAGCTTCTGGATAACATTAGATAGGACGAGTTATTCCTCTTTACACATTACCGTAAAACAATATATATAGCAACACATGGACATTATGGGAGAGGGTGGTATCATTTAGTAAGCTCATTGCTCACAGTACCTCTAGTTTGGTTAATTGTGATATTATACAAGAAGATTCTGAACTGAATATTTTCAAATAAGTTCAATTTTAGCTCTTTGCTTTTGTGCACTTATCCACTTGTGGAATGTCGTCGGATCAACCTTTTGAAAGGGATTTACAAACTTTGCAAAGACTCCTTCACGACCTAATATAGTTTTCATGAGCTGCCCATTTTCTATCTCCTGTATAATCAAGGAGATGACTGTCACTTTCCTGACTGGTGGCCTTGAAGTTCCAAAGTGTGATCCACATCGCTGGATAATTTTTTGTTTAATGTCACTATACTTGGCCTGAAAGCGCAATAACTCGAACACTGTTACATGTATTTGTCACATTAGCACCTTAAGATCTTAACTTCTGCTTGATGGCGTTAACATTCATCTCGATGAATAAATCATTTGGAACATTTTTACAAATACTCCCATTGTTGTTGAAACTGCAATGCCTTTTATACTAAAAGGCTTGAAGAGGTGAAAGTAGTGCATCTCCAAAATCTATATTTTGTATCGTGAAAAGCATCTGCAAGTAGCATATCAAACTTTGCATAACGGAATATTTGGTTGCCGTCTGCCATCTGATATCCATCGTATGTGTCACGAAGTATTAATGAACATCTCATGTCATGAAAGCTCTGGCTTCTGCAACACCATCCTTGGAAGAAGTGGGGGTTTCGCCTTTCTGGGGGAAAATCCAGTTGTGAACAATTTGCGACTGCCTCTTGAAATGGCCCAAAGTTTTGTATTCTTTTCCACATTCACACATGTACAGTTTCTTTGCTGCACTGTAGCATACCTGTAGCTGGGCACTTTGGTTGTCCATTCTTCCATTCCACTGGTTTTGAAGAGAAAAATATTAAAAGTATTAAATTTTTCCTTTTGAAGACACATTTCTGCAAGCTATTAAAGAAACTTTTCTAATATGAAATTGAAGATTTAGTTAATGCAATTTAAAATTTAACAATTTTGAACAATCAACAGTCATGTCCTTACATTTATATATAAATAAAAACAAACACTAGACCCGTTATATAGATTGTAATTTTTCATTTGTACCATATACCCTTAGTGTCTGTTATTATACCCTCCGCTTGAAAAATTGGAGGGTATATAGTAATCGGTATGTCCGTCCGTCCGTCTGTTACGCTTTGGGGTACCCATCTCTTATCCGCAACTCCTCTCATACCACTGAAGGAAATTTAACGAAACTTTCACAGAATCTTTATTACATATTGATATTGTTTACCTCTTATTTTACTTTTTGATCTGACATATTTTGGATTTTCCAGAGCAAAACATGGATACTGCCATTATATTCATATGGGAGGCGGGGGGTATCATTTAGTGAGCTCATTGCTCACAGTACCTCTAGTTATGTATCAGGTTACTTAATTTGGCTGTTGCTGTCAAAAGAGATGATATTCCACATCATTCTATAACTTATCATGAGTGCAAGTGCTGAAAATCAATTAAATAAAGCCAAATATATAAAGATAATAAATACATGTACATGTAAATACAATAATTTGCAAAATGGTAACTTTCTAAGATGATGGACAAGTATCCTCCATTTTTCACCAGAGCAAAAAGAGAACCAGAAGTCTCTGTTGAGACTGAAGCTCTACTGGTTTGTACTTATAGCAAAGGAAGAGAAAAGTACTTAAGCAGTTGGGAATTGAAACTTTATAACAGCAATAAATAGAATAATGATCCTTGATAAAGTCTCTTTATGTTCTTAGTGTAGTCTACTTGAGTGCCAAGTTATATTGAAATCAGACCAAAACTGTAGAAGGAGTAGCATTTTGAAACAATTTTACAGAAATTTTTATTTTTAGTAACCACGACAACACCGTGCTTGGAAATCAAAAACCGATATACAGAATTATGTATTTTAGTGTAGTCTACTTGTGTGCCAAGTTATATTGAAATCAGACTAAAACTGTAGGAGGAGTAGCATTTTGAAAGAATTTCACAGAAATTTCTATTTTTAGTAACCACGGCAACAAATCAAAAACCGATAAACAGAATTATGTTTCTTAGTGTAGTCTACTTGTGTGCCAAGTTATATTGAAATCAGACCAAAACTGTAGGAGTAGCAATTTGAAAGAAATGTCACAGAAATTTCTATTTTTAGTTACCACGGCAACACCGTTTACGGAAATCATAAACCTATAAACAGAATTATGTATCTTAGTGTAGTCTACTTGTGTGCCAAGTTATATTGAAATCAGACCAAAACTGTAGGAGGAGTAGGATTTTGAAAGAATTTCCCAGAAATTTCTATTTTTAGTAACCACGGCAACACCGTTTAACAAAATCAAAAACCGATAAACAGAATTATGTATCTTAGTGAATTCTACTTGTGTGCCAAGTTATATTGAAATTAGACCAAAACTGTAGGAGGAGTAGCATTTTGAAAAATTGTTTAAAAGACAGACGGACGGACGCCGGACGCATTACTATCGCATAAGCTCTTCTGGTCTCGGACCAGTAGAGCTAAAAAAAGAGATTAAATACCTGAACTTCTCGATGATTATGAGGAGAGTCGCTTATCAGAAACCCTTGGCTAGCGGAGATGTTCACATAGGTTGATTTTTTTATTACAGCTATGATGAGCGCTGGTATAGGTAAACAACAGGTCAATAATATGTTGGCAGAACTCAGTCTTCCAACGTTCCATCACAAAACACTAAAAGAGAGAGGGAGGTCGGTCATATAATGGAGGACATTGATGAACAATCTTGTAATTCTGCCACACGAGCCAAGATTTTGTGTTCAGAGAGGTATTTTAAATTAAAAGATAGAGATTTACATGTGTATTTAGACAAAATACTAGTAGTATTGAGTTTTCTTATATGCAAAGCTTTCATCTACGTATGATTAAACATATTAGGAGAGTCATTGATTGTATATTGTTTATCGTCCCTCTGGAGAATTTTACACTCATATGGAGACGACACCACTTGCCGGTGGAAAGCTGCAAATTTTGTCCTATACTCGGCACTCAAAGTCATTGAGCAGGGAGGTATTTTTTTTTTGTGCCAGCACCTTCTGCGACACGGGACCTCAGTTTTTACGGTCTCACTCAAAGGACCGTCTCCATGTCCCACAGTGGCATTCGAACCCGCGACGTAAGGATTGACTCCTTATTTCGTGACTGTAGAGCAGACGCTCTAACTACTGCGCCACGCGACTTTCAGAAGAATGTTATATACGGATAGGTTATAAGTTGTAAAATTTAGTGGTGACGCTTCGAATCCTTCGGATGTTGATATTGTTGTTACAAGTGATGGCGGGTGACAAAAGAGAGAAAATTGTCATAATTCTAATAGCTTGTCAGGTATATACATTTCCCTTATCACTGGATACACTTTGGAAAGTATCATGATTCCCAGAGACATGCCTTAGTTTTCCTTCCAAATACACCTCTCTCACAATATTGTATACATGGTTATTTTAGCCTTTTTACACATGGAAACAATTTTGCCCCATTTTACATTTTCCCGATCATTGTTCTATTTCAGAAATATTGTGTTTTTTTAATTCGATCGTCCGTTATAAAGAACTTCAGACGATGGAATTTTTCGACCGCCTACCTCCATGTAAATTTTCAAAATTTAACAAATTTTAATCATCCCTTATAATTATATTTTATAGATATTTACAAGATGGATTTTTTTTTTTACTAAACATAATTCATTTGGGAAAACAAAAAGAGTTATCTCTAAATTTGTTAAGAAACCGGTTAATCGCGGAAAACGGAAAATAAAACCCACCCATCCTCTCAAAAATTTTTTTGAAAATTAAAAATTGTATTTTATCAATCAAATGTTTAATTTTACATAATTTAAACACAGGTGCTTGAGGACATGACCCCCCTCCCTCCCTTCCGTTTTGATATAGACCCTTCGACTTTTTTCTCATAAATTATCTTTCATTGACATTTTTGTGATAAGATCTATACTAACAAATCCAAAAATTACCTAAAACACACGTTCTATAAAATCTACACTACATTTTATATAAAAAATTCAACAAGGTTGCCAGCTCCGTAAAAGCTTATTCAATGCCTACACATCAGTTATGTATTCGATTTCATTGAATTTGTTTCTATTAGGGATTGAATACCTTAAGAAACATTTCATTTACATCAGCGGTTTAGAACTCTATTCTTCCAATACATTTGAAAGACATATTTTAAAGTGTATATCAACCAAATTTCTTTAAGGAATGACTCTAATTCTTGGCCAAATTATTCGATTATAACCTGGTTTGGGTCAGTTAACGCTTTATAATCCGCGAAGTCCTCTCCTCGTCACTGCGTTTACTAAGCAAAAACGCTGACTGTACCTGACATCCTTGTGGAAAACTGGCCATAAGGCATAAGGACTGTTAAAAGTGCCTTAACCTTCATGAGAGTTTGTGGTTAATGAAAAGAATATTTAATCTATAATATGAGTTGTTCATTTTAGGGCTTTGTTAGGTCACCTGAGTAACTCAGGTGACCTATTGCCATCTGTTTTCGTCCGTCGTCGTGCGTCGTGTGTTAACATTTGAACATTTTCAGCTTCTTCTCTGAAACCACTGAACCAATTTCAACCAAATTTGGTATGCAGTATCTATGGGTGAAGGGGAACAAAAATTGTGAATTTCATGATCCCCGCCCCCCTGGGGCCTGACGGGTGGGGCCAAAACCACTAAAATTATTGCAATCTTAAAAAATCTTCTTCTTTACTCCTGGACATCAAGCAGGCAAACTGTTAGCATGAATGTAATAAGTATTGAGTCCTCTACCAAATTTGTGAAATTCATGGCCCCAGGGTCAGGGGTTCTAGTGCTAGGGCGGGGCTATATAGATTATATAGTGAAAATGCATTATTTCTTTGAAAAATCTTCTTCTCTGCTTCTAGGTATTAGATAAACTAACTAAGTACATAGTTATGATGAGCAAGAGTGCCTCTTCCAGATTTGTGAATTTTATGGCCCCAGGGTCAGGGGTTCTAGTGTTAGGGCGGGGCTCTATAGATTATATAGTGAAAATGCATTTATTCTTTGAAAATCTTCTTCTCTGCTCCTGGGTTTTAAATAAACTAAGTACATAGTTATGATGAAAAAGAGTGCCTCTTCCAGATTTGTGAATTTTATGGCCCCAGGGTCAGGGGTTCTAGTGTTAGGGCGGGGCTCTATAGATTATGTAGTGAAAATGCATTTATTCTTTGAAAATCTTTTTCTCTGCTTCTGACTATTAAATAAACTAATTAAGCACAAAGTTAAGATGAGCAAGACTGCCTTTTCCAAAATTGTAAATTTCATAGCCCCAGGGTCAGGGGTTCTAGTGTTAGGGCGGGGCTCTATAGATTATATAGTGAAAATGCATTTATTCTTTGAAAATCTTCTTCTCAGCTTCTGGGTTTTAAATAAACTATTTAAGTACATAGTTATGATGAGCAAGAGTGTCTCTTCCAGATTTGTGAATTTTATGGCCCCAGGGTCAGGGGTTCTAGTGTTAGGGCGGGGCTCTGTAGATTATATAGTGAAAATGCATTTATTCTTTGAAAATCTTCCTCTCTGCTTCTGAGTATTAAATAAACTAAAATAATTAAGCACAAAGTTATGATGAGCAAGAGTGCCTTTTCCAAAATTGTAAATTTATAGCCCTAGGGTCAGGAGTTCCAGTGTTAGGGCGGGGCTCTATTGATTATATAGTGAAAATGCATTTATTCTTTGAAAATCTTCTTCTCTGCTTCTGAGTATGAAATAAACTAATTTAAGCACAATGTTATGATGAGCAAGAGTGCCTTTTCCAAAATTGTAAATTTCATGGCCCCAGGGTCAGGGGTTCTAGTGTTAGGGCGGGGCTCTATATATTATATAGTGAAAATGAATTGAAACTCTCAAAATCTTCTTCTCAGCTTCTGGGTTTTAAATAAACTAACTAAGTACATAGTTATGATGAGCAAGAGTGTCTCTTCCAGATTTGTGAATTTTATGGCCCAAGGGTCAGGGGTTCTAGTGTTAGGGCGGGGCTCTGTAGAATATATAGTGAAAATGCATTTATTCTTTGAAAATCTTCCTCTCTGCTTCTGAGTATTGAATAAACTAAAATAATTAAGCACAAATTTATGATGAGCAAGAGTGCCTTTTCCAAAATTGTAAATTTCATAGCCCCAGGGTCAGGGGTTCTAGTGTTAGGGCGGGGCTCTATATATTATATAGTGAAAATGCATTTATTCTTTGAAAATCTTCTTCTCAGCTTCTGGGTTTTAAATAAACTAACTAAGTACATAGTTATGATGAGCAAGAGTGTCTCTTCCAGATTTGTGAATTTTAGGGCCCCAGGGTCAGGGGTTCTAGTGTTAGGGCGGGGCTCTGTAGATTATATAGTGAAAATGCATTTAATCTTTGAAAATCTTCCTCTCTGCTTCTTAGTATTAAATAAACTAAAATAATTAAGCACAAAGTTATGATGAGCAAGAGTGCCTTTTCCAACATTGTAAATTTATAGCCCTAGGGTCAGGAGTTCCAGTGTTAGGGCGGGGCTCTATATATTATATAGTGAAAATGCATTTATTCTTTGAAGATCTTATTCTCTGCTTCTGGGTTTTAAATAAACTAATTAAGTACATTGTTATGATGAAAAAGAGTGCATCTTCCAGATTTGTGAATTTTATGGCCCCAGGGTCAGGAGTTCTAGTGTTAGGGCGGGCTCTATTGATTATATAGTGAAAATGCATTTATTCTTTGAAAATCTTCTCTGCTTCTGAGTATTAAATAAACTAATTAAACACATTGTTATGATAAGCAAAAGTGCCTTTTCCAAAATTGTGAATTTCATTGCCCCAGAACCAGGGGTTCAGGTGTTAGGGCTCTTTTGATTATTCAGTAAAAATACATTAATTCTTTGAAAATATTTTCCTTTGCTTTTGGGTTTATGCTAATGATCCAAGTATATATATTTATGATGAAGAAAGGTGCATCTAGCAAAATGGTTATTTTTTATGCCCCCCCCCCTCCTGGGTCTAGGGGGGTGGGGTGGGAGTTACATAGTCGAAAATAAATTAATGCTTTGAAATCTGCTCTTTGGTATTAATCAACAATTTTAGGATAAAATTTGCAAAATTTTGAAATATGTGGCCCCAGGGTCAGTGGTTCTTTTGGGGTGAGGTGCATAACTAGTTAAAAAGTGGAAGAACATCTCTTTGTAACTCTGATCTACCTCTGGGTGTTGCATAAGTAGAGTAAGCATGCTAAGTTCTTTAATTATGATAAGCAATGGTGCCTCTTTCAAAATTGTGAATTGTGAATTTCATGGCCTCTGGTTTAAAACATGAACCAAATTTAATTGTTTGAAAGTTGTTACACAATACTCAGGTGACCTATAAGGCCGGTGGGCCTCTTGTTTAGATTTATGAGACGATTCAACCAAAATTTTCGGCAGTGCCGCTCGGTTTGCAGACGAAGGGGTAGATAAAATAATAACATTTAAATAAAATGTTAGTTTAAACAATGATAGGATAGATTATATCACAAATGTGTCATCCATATATAATTTATGTGAAAAAAGTCTAAGAGGCCTGGGGGTCTATATGGGGGGGGGGGGGGGGTCGTTCCTGTCCTAAAGCACCTGTGGATTTAATCTTCGCCAAGCGAAGATTAGGGCAAAAGGGGCCGAAATTTCCAGTGTAAATCATGTACATGTATATATAGGCTTAAACGTATATTTGATTCAACATCTTAATCGTTCATCAATAATTATAGGACATGTGACTGTTACGGGTAAAAACACCAAGAAGTGCCTTTCTTACGGCATTGCATACAAGACTAGAAAATGCAGGAATCGTAAATCTTCTAAATGCAAAAACACGTCAAAAACAAAGCATCGCTGCAGAAGAAATTGGAGTGGTTCTGTTAACGGCGTGGAACCCTTCTTGAATATTCAGTGCTAAAGTCTCTCAAAGAAAAGGGCTTAGGTGTGAAAAAGTTGATAATGGAATACGACACCATCACGTTTGTGAAAGCCAAAAAAGCCGCATCGGAACAGCTGGAAAAAATGCAACGACATAAGTCATATAGTGTGCGCAGTCTTGGCAACTCTCTCCATATAGTCAAAGATGACCACTAGAACTTTTCCAAAGCTAACATCAATTTCAAAAAATGCTTTAGTTACGCCAGAACAAAACAAAGGAAACGCGGAGGGAATTCGCCAGAATTTATTAGCCAACAAAAGTCCCGACACGTATCAACTCAAGAGCGGAAATTTACAGGGAGATAAGATAAAGGAAGCCTTATTAGTTTACAGGTATTTATTAAACACGCCGAAAATGCAGAAAACTATCGAACCTCGGCTCATCCACATGAGTTCGCGTACCTATCAATTTTACCGAAATTTTCAGGAAATAAAAAAATACGCAATACCTATAAAAATAACACAAGGAATGCAACGCATTTTAGGTCACCGGGGAACCCCTCGCTTAATATCGAGGCCGCCGCACAATTAATCTGAATTCGAAAATTATAAAATACAGACCAACCTTTTAGGAAGGGACCATTCTTTATGCCTCTTAATGCATATGATTTCAAACGCATTTTTTACAGCAGCAGCGGTGACGTTTCTCCACAACTTCGCTAAGAATGATTGTACGAGGGGCATTTAAAAAGTTCTGAGAACTGTTTAATGAAAGATTAACCGTATCACGGATAATATTATTGAGTTTGATATCATTGGAAAGATCAGAAAAATATACATATTGTGACGTCACCTTATAATTTTTATGACGTGATAACTCCGAAAATGACGTCACAATATAGAATGTTTAGCATACTGAGAAGTCGCGTTTTTTATCCACATGAGACTGCCAAAGGCTTCTTTGAAAAAAATATTTCAAAGAAAATTTTGCAGAGAGGTAGAGTAGGACTATGGTACTGTTTATCAGCTATTCCATTATTCATTGTATGGTTTGTTTACTAGCATGATTTTATTTAACGTCCCCTCTCGAGAATTTCTCACTCATATGGAGACGACAACTACTTGCCGGTGAAAAGCGGCAAATTTTGTCCTAAACTCGGCGCTAATGGCCATTGAGCAGTGAGGGTTGTTTTTCGTGCCAGCACCTACTGCAACCCGGGACCTAGCTTTATACGGTCTCATCCGAAAGACAGGTCTCCATGTCCCACATTGGGATTCAAACTTGCGACGTAAGGATCAACTCCTTACTTCGCGACTCTATACAAGACGCTCTAACCACTGCGCCATGCGGGTGACCTTTTCACAAAGAACGACTTAGACTAAAACTTTTTCTCACTCTTCAACAATATCTAAGCTGCGTAAATCTTCTTTTATTGCATTATTTTATGATAACATTTTAATAAAATGTTTAGTCAGAAATATCTTTATTAATTAAAAAATTACAGAGTAGTGAAGTTTTAGTCTTAGTCGTAAGATTTTTTGTGAAAAGGACCACTTGGGATTTATGGCTGTGGGTTACTGATTTTGTCAAATCCAAGCAAGTCAAATTCCAACTTTGTTTGATCAGCTGTCTGGCTTGGCGCATTATCCTGATGGTAAATATTTTCTTATTTAGGGCTAAAAAAGGCCTCTTTATCTTAAATATACGGTCCCGTCGCACAACCTTGTAATAGACCGTTTCATGATAATTTCCGCACATCCGCATAAGTACTTCCGCAGGGCAAAGCATTTTTGAGCAACGCCTACTTCCTTCGTACAGATTTCAAGCGACGTGAATAAATTGTTTTTTAAATGAAACTGTCTATGTTTTAGCTTAAACATAATTTTTTGTATATTGATGTGTTTTTACTAAAAATAAACAAGATATTCTTACAAAATATAATTAAAAAATGAGCTCTAAACTAGCTACTCGATATACTCTTTGCGCATATACGGGGACTTCCGTGTTTACATTGACAACAAAGATGGCAAACCGGGAGATTTTAAATAGCCAAAACAGGAAAAATGTCATCACTCCAACGACTGAAATCCCATTAAAGTTGAAAATGTCTTCATCTGAAGGTGTCATCCCTGAGATTCCGGGTCATGAAAACCTCCCTCTTCATTTAGCCTCCTATTCGGCACTATCTTCAGACGCCACACCCACACTTTCTTTTAAAGAAATTTATCGGCACATGGTCCTGAGACTTACAAAAGAAGGGGAGCAGATTAATAACTTTAAAGGGCTAGACAACGCAGTAAAGCACTTTGAGGCTGGTGAATTGTCATAAAGTATGACTGCCCAGGTAACAATTTTATTTGTATTTTTCATATAATGTAATTACACATGACATGACCATACACAGAAAAAGATGAACGCAATTACAAAGTTACAACCAATAAACAATTTTGATAAGTCAGTTATCTTTTGTTGTTTACAATTAATATTTACTTCTATATATCTAGTAATTTGACTCTTTGTTCAACATTTCCCATTCTCTGAATTGAAATCTTAAGCTAATTTATAATGAATGAGATATTAATAATATTTACTGGTACTGCAAGATACATAAAGATACTCCTGTACAACTGCATACCTGGTAATGCTGACATACACCTTTATATGTTATTTATGTATACATATGATTTATTAAAAATAGTCATAATTGAAAATTTTCAGATTGACAACTCCCTGGAATACATTAGAGCTTTTTGTTTGGCATCTATGAAAAAAGTCCGATATAAAGTCTACATTTGTTTGCTGGACAGGGGGAAAGTATGCTATGCATACTGTGAATGTCCTATTGGGTAAGGAATAAGTTTGCATCTGCATGGACAAACCTATTCAATATATGTCTAAAACCCACATTGTAATATATTACTATATAAATTATGTAGATCTTTTAAAACTCCTTTGATTCATTTTAAGGCTAGCACAATCATGTAGTCACATTGGAGGACTACTAATGCATATCCATCACCTCTACCTCAGTCAGGTCCTGAGTGCCGACAGCTCTACATCAAAATCCTGTCAGTGGAGCGTACCCAGACCAATGAAGATGCAACCAAAACCTCTCAAAGAGTGGAATTTTGGTAGACCTAAACTAGGCGAGGGAGGGGAGGTTGAGTTCAAGGAGAGGAAACAAATCCATTTTGACCCACGCCACCCTGATCAAAGGTCTTTTGACCTTTCCAGATCCATGCATCAACTGAAGCTGCTAAGAGACGTGTTTCCCCAAACCGGTAAACTTTTATTTCTATTTTTCTTTTAGCATAACTAATTTAGTAAATGCTCATTATTGGGGAAAAACATACAAAGCTTAAATCTCAATTCACAAATAATTTATTTTAAAATATAGCACATGACAAACACTTTTTTAAAAAAAAGTGTATAAAGCATGCACAACAAATGAATTATTCAAGAATGTTTATATCTCAGGCATGGCTCAGTTATGGAACATCCCAGATGAAGCCCCGGACATGGAAAGTGAGGTGGAAGTCAGCACAACTGAAAATCCTTTAGAAAGAGATATGAAAGCTCTGATCCTGTCTGAAGAACACTGTAAGTAAAAAATCAGATCATATTAAACAATGGCAATATCTTACAGTATTTGTTTTGGTTTCTAATGTTGATTATTATATATAGGATCTCACATGATCTGTAGTTGGATATGATTTTTAAGCGGTTAGCTTCGCTAACCGCTTTATGGCATGTGTCCGATTTTTATCGACACCGGAAACTTCCATAAGGCGCTACCTATCGACAGCGGAAACTTCAACAAAGCATCTACCTAGTACCTATGATTTGTTTCTAACACATATACCATATGTTAAATAAAATCACGACTATCAAAACAACATAATCTTTCGGGTTTTTTTTTTTATTTTTTTCTGATTTTGTTTGTCAATGAAATTAAATTTATAATTGTTGTATTAAAAAAAGTTTATGTATAGGAGCATTTGGTGTCGAGATTAAATTTCCGTGACATCAGCTGATGGCGATCGGGCCCTGTGACGAAATTCAAAGTCAGCATGAAGTTTAGCTAATAACATTATCAACGCGTTAGATTTAAACTTTAGGAAGAAATGTATAGCGAGAAATATCATATTTGAACCCAATGCTACACGAAAACCAGTAGGCATTCCCGATTTATGTGTTAAATTGAAGCCTGAATCGAACAGGTGGTCAAAATGGCGTTGGACACCTTGTGTATTTATATATAGAGGGGGTAGAATGTTTCGATATTTGGCTAATTTAGAGACTTACTGATAAAAATTCAGGTGCCTGTGATTAATTATAAGGCACCCCTCATGAACAATAAATATTTGACCGAATTATGCTACTGGGCACAGGGAGGACGATTTAATTACTGGCTAAAGGGGTTGAAGGTTATTACCGACTGCAAAACATCGGAGAATCTCTCGATCGAGTTTCATTTTCCAAAATATTAAGGCATCCCTTTAATTAACTTAAGTAATACTAGTACACGAAGAAAGACTTTATATAAAAATACTGAATACATCTGTAAGTTGTACAGTTATGGATTACTTCCATAATGAAACGTTTGTTTTCTTCTCCTTTTTTTCTCAATTGAAATTATTTAAAAGATGATAAAAGCTTTGTTTCCTGGGATAAATTCTGTACTCAGTCTAATTATTACAAACGATTTTAAACGATCACATTTTTATTTAAAAAAAAAAATAATGGGAGCCTGAAAATACTAAAATTAATTTTTAAAAATTGGAGAAAAAAAATTTAATCGGCATTCGATCCTTTTCTAAAAATCAGCCGATATAAAATATGCACAGAAAAAAGAGGCATGAAAAATCTTGACGATAAGCACAAATTGAAAATTATATCTAATGAATGATTATTTTTGAAAGTTTGCTAAATTCCTATGCAAGGTATAAGTTGTAAAAATACTTTTTAAATTTGAATTTGTCCAATTTGTTAATTATCATTGTGAGCCTTTGAGAAGAAATAAAAATTAAAATACAGATGCTTACAGACATATTGATAGAAATTCGCATACTAGTACTTGTTTTTAGTAAAAAAAAAAAAAAAAAAAAAAAAAAAAACGTATTGCTTATGCGACATCTTGAAGAAAGTGACAATGATACCTAGGTAATTCTTGCAATGGACAATTAAATTGTTTGTTTTACACTGACTTTTAGTGAACCTTTGAATTTTTAAAATACTAGTATTGATGGATTAAACAACAACTTTCCTTTTCACACGTTTTTTTTTTTTTTTAATTTTTTTTTATTCAATATTTCATGAAAAATATTTGCCAAATACTCAGTATATGTTCGTTTATACATATCGTGCAAGACTCTTTTTAGGTCACCTGAGTAAACTCAGGTGACCTATTGCTATCCGTTTTCGTCCGTCGTCGTGCGTCGTCCGTCGTCCATCGTGTGTTAACATTTGAACATTTTCAGCTTCTTCTCTGGAACCACTGCACCAATTTCAACCAAATTTGGCACAAAGCATCTATGGCTAAAGGGGAACAAAAATTGTGAATTTCATGATCCCTGCCCCCCTGGGGCCTGAGGGGTGGGGCCAAAACCACTAAAATTAATGCAATCTTTAAAAATCTTCTTCTTTACTCCTGGACATCAAGCAGTCAAACTGTTTGCATGATTGTAATCAGCAATGAGTCCTCTACCAAAATTGTGAAATTCATGGCCCTGGGGTCAGGGGTTCTAGTGCTAGGGCGGGGCTAAATAAGTATATAGTGAAAATGCATTATTTCTTTGAAAATCTTCTTCTCTGCTCCTGGGTATTAAATAAACCAACTAAGTACATAGTTATGATGAGCAAGAGTGCCTCTACCAAAATTGTGAATTTTATGGCCCCAGGGTCAGGGGTTCTGGTGTTAGGGTGGGGCTCTATTGATTATATACGAGGGGCGTTCAATAAATAATGTCATTAGCTCGATGACATACAACATAGTAGTCATATGACATAAAGCTTGACTTTCTCTCATTATTGAATCTTTAATGAATTTATAACAGTTTATGTGACCACTTTTCATCACATAGTTTTATCGTGAGAAGCTGGGAAACAAGGGCTATTCGAGACACTGCATTATAAATGAATGTTAAAGAATCAGTAAACTAAAGTGAAAATAAAAGCTACATAAAAGCTGCTGTAAAACTTGTAAAAAATCCCAAAGAAATATTCACTGAAATATGTGATATTTACAGCAACCGATGCCTGTTTTATGGACAAATTAGCAGGTGGATTTCAATGATAAAAAATTATATAATGGGCATCAAAAATGGGTACCCTCATTGCCAACAGAAATTATAACAACTTATGTACTGTTTGCCAAATTTCAACAAATAATATTTGATCTTGTATGAATGACTTTAAGACACATAGCAAATTTGATAGACATCATATCGGGAGTAGTTTACACTGTTTTTAAGAAACGTTTGACAGTAATTAAGCTTGGTACTCTAAGAACACCCTGTATTTTGAAAAATGAGTGAAAACGACAGCCTGTACCAAAGTCTTAACGATTATTTTTAAATATCAGTAATTGTAGTAATCCACGTTTGTTTTATATTCAGACAGATATTGGAACATGAATCTATTGCTTAAAACCATTAAAACAAAATTTAACATTAGATGTACTTGATAAAAACGGCGAAGGTCTGTCAAGAGCAAAGGTCTGCAAGAGCACAAAAACAGATTATTATGCAATTTTCTTCAATATGAGTGGTATTATTGTTCAAATTCGTATTCGGGGAGACAGTTTAATATCTGGAGGTGTCCACAAAGCAGTTTTTTTTGCAAAGAAATCGGAAGGTTTATCAGAGAAAGGACCCAGAATCAGGAATCCACTACATTGAATTTCTTCATGACAGCGTTCAAACCCGCATGTCCTAAAGAGTAAAGGGGTTTACGGGATAAACAGAAAGTTAATGTTTTTTTCACATTAACAATATTTGCCAGATCTTTGACCTTTTGACTTGTTTCTATTTCCAAACTTGAAAAAAAACACCTTTCAGAAGGAAAAAACAAGTCCCGGAAATCATTGGATCTGCCATTTTCCAGTATACTAAGGGTCATACCCAAAAATGAGATCTTAAAACAATAAGAAATTGGATAAAAAATGTTACGGACGTGTGTTTGAATTAAAAGAGATTAATAAGTAAAATCATGAAGACTAAATCATTGAAAAGCGTCGTTTGCTTCTTTCTGAGCCCCAATGACATTATTTATTGAACGCCCCTCGTATAGTGAAAATACATGAATTCTTTGAAAATCTTCTTCTCTGCTCCTTGGTATTAAATAAACTAACCAAGTACATAGTTATGATGAGCAAGAGTGTCTCAGCCAAAATTGTGAATTTTATGGCCCCAGGGTCAAGGATTCTGGTGTTGGGGGGGTGGGGGGGTGGGGGGGGGCTCTATTGATTATAAAGTGAAAATACATGAATTCTTTGAAAATCTTCTTCTCTGCTCCTAGGTATTAAATAAACTAACTAAGTGCATAGTTATGATGAGCAAGAGTGCCTAAACAAAAATTGTGAATTTTATGGTCCCAGGGTCAGGGGTTCTGGTGTTAGGGCGGGGCTCTATAGATTATGTTGAGCAAGAGTGCTTTTACCAAAATTATGAATTTTATGGCCCCAGGGTCAAGGGTTCTGGTGTGTGGTGTAGGGGGGGGCTCTATTGATTATATAGTGAAAATACATTAATTCTTTGAAAATCTTCTTCTCTGCTCCTAGGTATTAAATAAACTAACTAAGTGAGTTATGATGAGCAAGAGTGCCTCAACCAAAATTGTGAATTTTATGGCCCCAGGGTCAAGGGTTCTGGTGTTGGGGGGGGGGGGGCTCTATTGATTATATAGTAAAAATACATGAATTCTTTGAAAACCTTCTTCTCTGCTCCTAGGTATTAAATAAACTAACTAAGTGCATAGTTATGATGAGCAAGAGTGCCTCAACCAAAATTGTAAATTTTTTGGTCCCAGGGTCAGGGGTTCTGGTGTTGAGGAGGGGTGGGGGGCTCTATAGGTTATATAGTAAAAATACATGAATTCTTTGAAAATCTTTTTCTCTGCTCCTAGGTATTAAATAAACTAACTAAGTGTATAGTTATGATGAGCAAGAGTGCTTTTACCTAAATTGTGAATTTTATGGTCCCAGGGTCAGGAGTTCTGGTGTTAAGGCAGGGCTAGTTTGATTATATATTGAAAATACGTGAATTCTTTGAAAATCTTTTTCTCTGCTCCTAGGAATTAAATAAACTAACTAAGTACATAGTTATGATGAGCAAGAATGCCTCTTCTAAAATTATGAATTTTATGGCCCCAGGGTCAGGGGTTCTGATGTTAGGGCGGGGCTCTATTGATTATATAGTGAAAATACATTAAATCTTTGAAAATTTTCTTCTCTGTCTCTGGGTATGAAGCAGATGAACTACCTATATAGTCATGATGAGCAAGGGCCCTAATCTTGCAGAATTGTGAATTTCAAGGACCCTGGGTCAGGGGTGGGGGAGGGGGGGGGGCTCTACTTATATACTGAAAATGAATTAATTGTTTGAAATCTGCTCCTTTGTATTTATAAAACATTTATTTATTTTTTGATAGGCAATTTTAAGAGTGCCTTTTTAAAATTTGTGCAATGTGTGGACCTAGGGTCAGGGGTTTATGTCACAGTGTTAGGGGCACTACTGATTATTGCTGAATATTACTGATTAGTTGGAATGCATTTTTGTTCCCCTACCCTGCGTATGGGTATTCAGTAACCAAGCTAAGCAACTGCTAAGTGTACTGTTATGATGATCAATGGTGCCTCTTTCAAAATTGTGAATGCCATATATCATCTGGCTTAAGTTAAAACATGAATCAAATTCAATAACTGGAAAGTTGTTGCATAATGCTCAGGTGACCTATAAGGCCCGTGGGCCTCTTGTTTAAATAATTGTCATATACCATTTATTTATTCGAACATTTAATTGTATGAAAAGTCAATAATGTACATTTCTTAAAACTTTATTATCTTGTTTACTTGTATTTCTTCCTGTGAGAGAAATAGTTCATAATATTAATAAACAGATGTACTCAGTATCTGTATCAAAATACAGAATGAACAGTGATCGGTCTCAAAATAAAAACGGAACCTTGAAAGTTCCGGTGCCTAGGAGAAGTAAGCATCCCCAATGACAGGTCACACCTGCTGACCCGCAGTGAGCCTACGAAACTGAAGCTCTCTGAAATTAATTAATTCTCTGCTCGTACATCCGTTTTTCTCAGATTAGCCAGCTAAAGATCTATGTACAGTACTCCAAATCAATTAATCTAAAGAATTTGAATTATCATTTTATTTTCTTTTTGAGTTGTTTGCTATAGTAGCCTTTACAGTTACCTAATTTCAGAATCAATAGAGCATGAAAGCCAATTAAATTTGCAACATCAACATAATTTTTTTTTCGTTCTGAGCACTTTTGGACGCCACCAATGGAGACAATTAGGGAGAAATTTTTGAAATTGAACTTCCTGTCTTTCAAACTGAAAATCTCAGGTTGATATTTTGAAACAAACATTTGTGACATCAGTCTGGGATGTTATTGGTTATACCATTTAGTTAAGTACTACAAAATTCAGTGTGTCTGCTTCTTCGCTGATGACACTGGAAAAAGATATCAATCCCTAATAGGATCAAATTCAATGAAATTGAATACAAAATGTATGTAGGCATTGAATACTCAGTTTTTTTGATATACTTTCCCATTTATTACCATGAGTATGTATAAAGGGATGAGTCTTTATTTATGTCCTTGAATTTTGGTAAGAGTTATCTCCCCCTTTTTTAATTAACGAAAAAAAAATCAATTAAAAAAAATTTAGACGGTAAAAAAATTGTTTTTAATTGTCATACTATTTTTAATGTTTCAATGCATTTCTCCACCGCAGGATTTTTTGATATTCAAATTATTTGAATTTCTATTGAAAAAAAACGCTTTTCCCCATAGACTTCAATGCAATCTTTGTTAATTAACAACTGCTTAATTAATGACATTTTTAAAACTTTCTCACGGACAATCCTTTTCCATTATAAAATGCTTTAGTATAATATCAAAGTATTATGTACTTGAAAAACATTCAAGGGTAGAGAATTTAGTCCCATTAGGGATGGAAATCTGTTATTGTACACTGTACATATTCGATGAAAGCTTGCTAACCGCATTTCAGTACTTTGATTATCCAACGAGTTGTGTGGTTTTTATCCCTGAGCCTTGGCGAGGGGATAAACACACAACACACAACAAGTTGGATAAAAATCATATCTAACTACCAATCATTTGAGATTCTTTTTATCCCATTTTTTTTACACCACAAATAATGTTTCACACTGTTTTTTATATAGGACTCCACTTCATTTTACTTCATCACTCTAACGCAAAACCTATTGTGAAGTCACAACTGTGTGATACGAAAACGATATCACATGAGCTATATCAACGGGAGAAAGGGTTAAACATGGGATAAAGATATTTATTACATAAAATGATAATCATTTCTTAATATATATAGTATCTCTGCCAATCTCAATTGAGGAAGGTCTTAGCCAATACATAGAGAAGAGGACAAAGGCTATGCCAGACATGGAAAGATCTCCACAAAGGCAGGATTACAAGTTCGGTATATGGTGCGATCCTTAACTCTGGAGACACCCCCCACAGCTTAGTAGACCAAATCATTAATGGATCCAACTTAGACAGGTAAATGCTCATAACAACAGATGACAATATTCACGGGTCTGCACTAGATCACTAGATGACATATTTACCATTACTAATTCTTTTTCCTTAAAAATCTTATTTAGATATACAACACTCCCAAATGCTGTCCAGTGGGGCATTGATCATGAGAAGGATGCCATTGAGG
>NW_026931017.1:0-46057 GCF_032062105.1 Saccostrea cuccullata | reverse complement strand
AATGTGAAAATAATTAATAGTGATCGATTCTGAAAACAAATCTTTCTAACAATAAAATTTTGTTAACACACGAAGAATAAAAAATATGAAATATTTTGGACAACATTGTTGGCCAGAAAAAAAACATTCCGATCGCAGTAAATGCATGTTTACATGCACGACGGATAGGTGGATTAATAATTTTTCTTATTTCAATATTCAGACTTTTTTAATCAAGTGATTTCTTTTATTGACGATTAAAAAAATAAATATTATTGATTTGTAGTTTTTACTCGGGATTATTTTCTTTTATGTAAGGAAAACATTTTCTAAAACGATATATATACATGTATCTAATTATTTTTTCATGATTACGATAAATGCGTTTAGTTTACAAACAAATTTCATATTAAAATAATTATTTTACGTAGTTTCACTCAAAACCAGACACAAATCACGTAATGTTGACCCTGATTACCAAACATAGACTTCCTGTGTAATGCTACGACTATACACAGATTTTTGACATCTTGGGTATTGGGGGTCTCCGCGTAAATAACACCACTGTTACTTCGACCACTCCCCCTCCTCAGGTAACCGTACGGTAAAAAAATTGGGTCTTCAATCTACAGTTTTTCACGGCGTACGTACGAACATGCGAAGAATAACGAAGACTTTCCTAAGATCACTCTACGCAATTTGCAAGGGATTCAGGAAATCACGTGATGGAAACGCGTCAACATCAAAATATTTTCAAAGGTACGCTGTAGTAAAGATGCCGCTCAGGAGATGTAATACTGAACAAGTATTAGCTTTCCTAAAAAGCTCGTCTGACGTAATTTGCTTAAATTCACAAAGCCGAAAGAAATCAATAATTATATATATTTTACAATTTTTTTTTTGTTCGGTAATCTATCTTTTAAAGACCATGTGTAATAAATATTACCATGGAAGTTCAATTTCTTTTAAATCTTGGTGAAGATGAATTTACTGAACACAATTTATTTGCAATAACATCTTTCTTTTCTCATTAATACTACGTTTTATTGTATAACATTTTTTCTGTGGAAAAGGGATATAGCATGTAAAAAAAAATACCAAATGAAATGTTATTTCCTACATAATGTCAACAGAAATTATTTTTTTTAATCTATATATACATGTACGTATATATTTCAATTACTCAAGTTCAGTTTAATTTGAAACCATTTTATGACATGCGCCATGATATAACAACTGGTCTATACCATTGTCATTAAAATGTATGGATCGTTTTACCGATACAATAGTCATGCCAAGAAAACTTACACATTCTATCCGGAGAGCGAATTCAATATAAAAACCGAATTAACGTTAATCGGTGATTCTTCCCCAGAGAGATGTGCGCGAGAGGCAATTAATGTCAGCAGTTTTGAGGGAGGGAACTTAATATATTAAGTTTTACTGGGTTTAAACTTAATATATTAAGTTTTACTGGGTTTAAACAGCCCCCCCCCAATTTCTTTTCCCAACATTACCTTTACTATAGAACATGTCCATTGAAAGGTTGGTTCCCCCTTCTAACCACAGTAAAGAGTAAAGTGATATCAAGGAAATGTAGTATTGTATGCTGAAAAAAAATTAGAAGTGAAAGGAAATTAGCCTTGCAAAAAGTTGGTTACTAACCCCTCCTTCAACGCTTCTACAAAGCCTCTCATTGGCTATGTAAATATTTTCATTTTAAAGTAAAGATACCAACAATGATTAAAATTAAAGGTGGAATGTATCAAGTTTATTTTTTTAACTAAGAAAGCTGAAAACCTAGGATCATTCCACCCCCTGAAATCTGTTTCCGTAAATTGTCTTGCCAGGGGAATATGGATGATCTGTATCAATTACACTTTAATTGACTCCATTGCTTTGGAAAATTTGACTTGATTTCTTGGCATGAAAACACGAAAACAATAATTTTTATATAATAGTCCAAGAAAAAAAACTTTCATTCGAAAAATAAAAAAAAAATCTGAAGCATATCTCATACTTGTACATGATTAAATTGATTTATGTATAAATAACCTGTTTATGTTATTATTATAGATGTAACAAAGTAAAACTGTGGTGAGGCAAAGCCACTAACATTTATGATTTTACAAATGTACAGTATATAACACACACTTACTTACACAGCAGGAACATTAAATTTAAGCTTTTGCATTGTTTAAGTTAAGTTTTGTATGTTAAATGACCTTACTGATTTCTTTATTCAACAAACAAAATAAAATGAAGTTTGTACATGATATCAATGGGAAGATCTTTGTTTGATCACTTAAGGTATCACACCGGTAATTGACCAATCAAAATGAACTTAGTCAAATGTAGGTCCATATATATAGAATTAATTTTCTTTTCTTTTGAGGCGTTTTTCTATTTTCTTCCATGCCATTTTTACAACTTTGGTACCTGTGCCTAGTAAATTTTATGTACTTTGTGAATAAAGAAAGGTTTTGGACAGGAACTATTTTTTTCATGGCATAGGAGGCTACTTCCTGTAGTGCACTCGAGGTGTTTATAAACACAGTGAAAACACGTGGATTTGAGGGTAGCCCTGTTTGCAGATGGAAAAAGTCCGAAAATGCCGTGTGGGTACCCTGTTTTTTGGTGTCAGCTAATGTGACAGGTAATGTTTAACACCTTCTGCTAAATATTTTTTCATGTAAACAAATACCTGATTTTTAACGATTTTTTATTCTATATAGAATTATATAGTGAAAACAATTACCGGTGTGATACCTTGAAGGTGATTGTGAAAAATCATTTTAATCCTTATTAAAGACATTTTTCATTTTAAAAAGGCATATTTCAACAAAATATGTGATTTTATAAACTTTTTGTTTGAAAACACACAATTTTAAAATTAGAATTAGAATTTACATTATTTTTCACAGATTTCTGTTTAAAAATTAACAATAGGTTATTTTTTTACACTCAATACTTTAAAATATGACTAAAAAGGTAGCATTATGCATCTAAAATGTGGAAAGAAGTCAGAGAATATTGTTTTTTCATTTTATATGACTTAACATTATTTGCACCAGCTGACCGCAGTCAATTATAGTGTCTACAGACTCTGCGGTAAAGGGTGTTAAAGCTGATTTTTCAAGAATAGACTAATTCTAGGTTTGCGAATGAATTTTTAGCACAAGCGACAACTGCGATAAAATGTAAACAAGAAAAAATGTTTTCACAGAATGATAATTTCTACAGACACATGATTTATTTTAATTTATTCAGACCTCCAGTGATACATACATTACTGCATTGGAAAAACAGAAATAATGAAATGAGTCAGATCTGTCTAATAAACTTAAAACATAAGCTACATAAGTAATATTCATTCAGAATTTTTCACAGTAAGGAAGGTTATGACCAAAAAATCCTGAAATACTGTCAAGGTCTGCATGATAATACTTATTTAGAGTTCTAACCATGCATCATACATGTAGTGCAAAATGTCACTTGGCACCATGGCATGCCTTTTGTGGTTCTTAGGACTTTATTTATGCTTTCGCAGCTGACATTCATGTTTTTTCAGTTTGTCGGAGACTGTTTTTGTTATTTTTTCATTTATATGTAGGTGTTGACTGTCACTCTTGAATTAAGTCTCAGTCAGTGATGCTTATATGAGCATGATCTATTAAGTATATCATTGTACTGAAATATTAATAAATTCCAAATTTAACTGATGAAGAAATTTGGCATATTTAAATAACTGAAGTATCAGAATAACTATAATTCAGCTAATAAGGTGCACATTTCTTCTCAGATCACTTCCTATAAATTTTATCAGCAGTTTTTGTACACCCACCCACCTCAAAGAATCATGGAGGATGTCCTGAATCTGGTCTCTGTGATGCATTTTGTCTCATAGAAAAGTGTTCAAACTCATTAAAATGTTTAATATTTATATTTTAAAATTTAAATTTTTATTTTTTTATGTAAATTTGTTGAAACAAAAAGATATAATCTTGCATAAATCATGGAAATTCATTAAACACCTTTGGAATTCCTGAATAAATCCATGAAAAGAGAATAATTATGCCTGTTAAATTGAAATTTCATGGCTAATTTGTGTCTTAAGAGAAAGCCAGTTGCATAAATCACAACAATAAATTACATCTGAATTGTTGTCTCCAGTTTCTTATCATCAAAGCCAGTTTAATGGAGTGTGGGAGCTGTGAAGAACCTCCCTAGATGCTGATATCATTTTGACTGCCCTGAGTTACAACACAACATTTAGATAAACTTCTGCACAGCAGCTTGTAGACACATACCTAGGCTTTATTTGGAACATAAATTGACCAGATACAGTTTTCATTATCAACGCAGTATTTAACAATTTCTGTATTTTTGTTCATTCTTTGAAGGGGAAAATGCAACTTTGTTATGTAATAATTACATAATGGTCTTAGACTTGTAAACTCTTTTCTGTTTGTGGTGAAGAACAAAACATATACTCTCCACGGATAAAAAATTGGTTGCCAAGCTTATTCTTTTAATGATGAAATTCTGCTTCAAAAGATGCACAAAAAACTGCTTCCAGAGTGCTGTGTGTGTTGTTCTTGACTGCTCTGGAGTAAGGGAGATAAATGCTTCATATCTTCAGAAATAAGGGGATTTAGATCACCAGACTTAGGGATGTTGGGGACAATTATTTAATGAATCTCAGGTGCAAAAATGGAAAAAATCGAACACCTTCAAAGGTCCTTCAAGGTATCACACCGGTAATTGACCAATCAAAATGAACTTAGTCAAATGTAGGTCCATATATATAGAATTAATTTTCTTTTCTTTTGAGGCGTTTTTCTATTTTCTTCCATGCCATTTTTACAACTTTGGTACCTGTGCCTAGTAAATTTTATGTACTTTGTGAATAAAGAAAGGTTTTGGACAGGAACTATTTTTTTCATGCCATAGGAGGCTACTTCCTGTAGTGCACTCGAGGTGTTTATAAACACAGTGAAAACACGTGGATTTGAGGGTAGCCCTGTTTGCAGATGGAAAAAGTCCGAAAATGCCGTGTGGGTACCCTGTTTTTTGGTGTCAGCTAATGTGACAGGTAATGTTTAACACCTTCTGCTAAATATTTTTTCATGTAAACAAATACCTGATTTTTAACGATTTTTTATTCTATATAGAATTATATAGTGAAAACAATTACCGGTGTGATACCTTGAAGGTGATTGTGAAAAATCATTTTAATCCTTATTAAAGACATTTTTCATTTTTAAAAGGCATATTTCAACAAAATATGTGATTTTATTCACTTTTTGTTTGAAAACACACAATTTTAAAATTAGAATTAGAATTTACATTATTTTTCACAGATTTCTGTTTAAAAATTAACAATAGGTTATTTTTTACACTCAATACTTTAAAATATGACTAAAAAGGTAGCATTATGCATCTAAAATGTGGAAAGAAGTCAGAGAATATTGGTTTTTCATTTTATATGACTTAACATTATTTGCACCAGCTGACCGCAGTCAATTATAGTGTCTACAGACTTTGCGGTAAAGGATGTTAAAGCTGATTTTTCAAGAATAGACTAATTCTAGGTTTGCGAATGAATTTTTAGCACAAGCGACAACTGCGATAAAATGTAAACAAGTAAAAATGTTTTCACGGAATGATAATTTCTACAGACACATGATTTATTTTAATTTATTCAGACCTCCAGTGATACATACATTAATGCATTGGAAGAACAGAAATAATGAAATGAGTCAGATCTGTCCAATAAACTTAATGCATAAGCTACATAAGTAAAATTCATTAAGAATTTTTCACAATAAGGAAGGTTATGACCAAAAAATCCTGAAATACTGTCAAGGTCTGCATGATAATACTTATTTAGAGTTCTAACCATGCATCATACATGTAGTGCAGAATGTCACTTTGCACCATGGCATGCCTTTTGTGGTTCTTAGGACTTTATTTATGCTTTCGCAGCTGACATTCATGTTTTTTCATTTTGTCGGAGACTGTTTTTGGTTATTTTTTCATTTATATGTAGGTGTTGACTGTCACTTTTGAATTAAGTCTCAGTCAGTGATGCTTATATGAGCATGATCTATTAAGTATATCATTGTACTGAAATATTAATAAATTCCAAATTTAACTGATGAAGAAATTTGGCATATTTAAATAATTGAAATATCAGAATAACTATAATTCAGCTAATAAGGTGCACATTTCTTCTCAGATCACTTCCTATAAATTTAATCAGCAGTTTTTGTACACCCACCCACCTCAAAGAATCATGGAGGATGTCCTGAATCTGGTCTCTGTGATGCATTTTGTCTCATAGAAAAGTGTTCAAACTAATTAAAATGTTTAATATTTATATTTTAAAATTTAAATGTTTATTTTTTTATGTAAATTTGTTGAAACAAAAAGATATAATCTTGCATAAATCATGGAAATTCATTAAACACCTTTGGAATTCCTGAATAAATCCATGAAAAGAGAATAATTATGCATGTTAAATTGAAATCTCATGGCTAATTTGTGTCTTAAGAGAAAGCCAGTTGCATAAATCACAACAATAAATTACATCTGAATTGTTGTCTCCAGTTTCTTATCACCAAAGCCAGTTTAATGGAGTGTGGGAGCTGTGAAGAACCTCCCTAGATGCTGATATCATTTTGACTGCCCTGAGTTACAACACAGCATTTAGATAAACTTCTGCACAGCAGCTTGTAGACACATACCTAGGCTTTATTTGGAACATAAATTGACCAGATAAAGTTTTCATTATCAACCCAGTATTTAACAATTTCTGTATTTTTGTTCATTCTTTGAAGGGGAAAATGCAACTTTGTTACGTAATAATTACATAATGGTCTTAGACTTGTAAACTCTTTTCTGTTTGTGGTGAAGAACAAAACATATACTCTCCACGGATAAAAAATTGGTTGCCAAGCTTATTCTTTTAATGATGAAATTCTGCTTCAAAAGATGCACAAAAAACTGCTTCCAGAGTGCTGTGTGTGTTGTTCTTGACTGCTCTGGAGTAAGGGAGATAAATGCTTCATATCTTCAGAAATAAGGGGATTTAGATCACCAGACTTAGGGATGTTGGGGACAATTATTTAATGAATCTCAGGTGCAAAAATGAAAAAAATCGAACACCTTCAAAGGTCCTTCAAGGTATCACACCGGTAATTGACCAATCAAAATGAACTTAGTCAAATGTAGGTCCATATATATAGAATTAATTTTCTTTTCTTTTGAGGCGTTTTTCTATTTTCTTCCATGCCATTTTTACAACTTTGGTACCTGTGCCTAGTAAATTTTATGTACTTTGTGAATAAAGAAAGGTTTTGGACAGGAACTATTTTTTTCATGCCATAGGAGGCTACTTCCTGTAGTGCACTCGAGGTGTTTATAAACACAGTGAAAACACGTGGATTTGAGGGTAGCCCTGTTTGCAGATGGAAAAAGTCCGAAAATGCCGTGTGGGTACCCTGTTTTTTGGTGTCAGCTAATGTGACAGGTAATGTTTAACACCTTCTGCTAAATATTTTTTCATGTAAACAAATACCTGATTTTTAACGATTTTTTATTCTATATAGAATTATATAGTGAAAACAATTACCGGTGTGATACCTTGAAGGTGATTGTGAAAAATCATTTTAATCCTTATTAAAGACATTTTTCATTTTATAAAGGGCATATTTCAACAAAATATGTGATTTTATTAACTTTTTGTTTGAAAACACACAATTTTAAAATTAGAATTAGAATTTACATTATTTTTCACAGATTTCTGTTTAAAAATTAACAATAGGTTATTTTTTACACTCAATACTTTAAAATATGACTAAAAAGGTAGCATTATGCATCTAAAATGTGGAAAGAAGTCAGAGAATATTGTTTTTTCATTTTATATGACTTAACATTATTTGCACCAGCTGACCGCAGTCAATTATAGTGTCTACAGACTCTGCGGTAAAGGGTGTTAAAGCTGATTTTTCAAGAATAGACTAATTCTAGGTTTGCGAATGAATTTTTAGCACAAGCGACAACTGCGATAAAATGTAAACAAGAAAAAATGTTTTCACAGAATGATAATTTCTACAGACACATGATTTATTTTAATTTATTCAGACCTCCAGTGATACATACATTACTGCATTGGAAAAACAGAAATAATGAAATGAGTCAGATCTGTCTAATAAACTTAAAACATAAGCTACATAAGTAATATTCATTCAGAATTTTTCACAGTAAGGAAGGTTATGACCAAAAAATCCTGAAATACTGTCAAGGTCTGCATGATAATACTTATTTAGAGTTCTAACCATGCATCATACATGTAGTGCAAAATGTCACTTGGCACCATGGCATGCCTTTTGTGGTTCTTAGGACTTTATTTATGCTTTCGCAGCTGACATTCATGTTTTTTCAGTTTGTCGGAGACTGTTTTTTGTTATTTTTTCATTTATATGTAGGTGTTGACTGTCACTCTTGAATTAAGTCTCAGTCAGTGATGCTTATATGAGCATGATCTATTAAGTATATCATTGTACTGAAATATTAATAAATTCCAAATTTAACTGATGAAGAAATTTGGCATATTTAAATAACTGAAGTATCAGAATAACTATAATTCAGCTAATAAGGTGCACATTTCTTCTCAGATCACTTCCTATAAATTTTATCAGCAGTTTTTGTACACCCACCCACCTCAAAGAATCATGGAGGATGTCCTGAATCTGGTCTCTGTGATGCATTTTGTCTCATAGAAAAGTGTTCAAACTCATTAAAATGTTTAATATTTATATTTTAAAATTTAAATTTTTATTTTTTTTATGTAAATTTGTTGAAACAAAAAGATATAATCTTGCATAAATCATGGAAATTCATTAAACACCTTTGGAATTCCTGAATAAATCCATGAAAAGAGAATAATTATGCCTGTTAAATTGAAATTTCATGGCTAATTTGTGTCTTAAGAGAAAGCCAGTTGCATAAATCACAACAATAAATTACATCTGAATTGTTGTCTCCAGTTTCTTATCATCAAAGCCAGTTTAATGGAGTGTGGGAGCTGTGAAGAACCTCCCTAGATGCTGATATCATTTTGACTGCCCTGAGTTACAACACAACATTTAGATAAACTTCTGCACAGCAGCTTGTAGACACATACCTAGGCTTTATTTGGAACATAAATTGACCAGATACAGTTTTCATTATCAACGCAGTATTTAACAATTTCTGTATTTTTGTTCATTCTTTGAAGGGGAAAATGCAACTTTGTTATGTAATAATTACATAATGGTCTTAGACTTGTAAACTCTTTTCTGTTTGTGGTGAAGAACAAAACATATACTCTCCACGGATAAAAAATTGGTTGCCAAGCTTATTCTTTTAATGATGAAATTCTGCTTCAAAAGATGCACAAAAAACTGCTTCCAGAGTGCTGTGTGTGTTGTTCTTGACTGCTCTGGAGTAAGGGAGATAAATGCTTCATATCTTCAGAAATAAGGGGATTTAGATCACCAGACTTAGGGATGTTGGGGACAATTATTTAATGAATCTCAGGTGCAAAAATGAAAAAAATCGAACACCTTCAAAGGTCCTTCAAGGTATCACACCGGTAATTGACCAATCAAAATGAACTTAGTCAAATGTAGGTCCATATATATAGAATTAATTTTCTTTTCTTTTGAGGCGTTTTTCTATTTTCTTCCATGCCATTTTTACAACTTTGGTACCTGTGCCTAGTAAATTTTATGTACTTTGTGAATAAAGAAAGGTTTTTATGTATTCTTATGCTTATATGCAAGCTCACCGCAGCTTGTTTTTGCTAATTTTGTATAAGTCAAATAAAACACTTTCATAGAGATGAATAATGTCATTTATTAAAATGACGGTATAAATGTGAACAATTTAACAAACAAGAAGGGGATCAGATTCACAAGCTTTGATTAGCAGTTACGTAAAATATGATAATGTCTGATCCCCCAAAACTGACTAGAAAAAAGTATCTGTAAGACAAGACAATGAAAACTTCATATGAAAAAGTTAGCAAAAAGATGGCACATCAAAACAAAATAGGCACTTCATATGAAAAAGTTAGCAAAAAGATGGCACATCAAAACAAAAACAAAGTAGAATCAAAACATCATATTAAAAAGTTAGCAAAAAGATAGCACATCGAAACAAAATAGGCCAAGGATAGTAGTGAAACAAAATACATAAAACAGTATAAACAAATCGAGTCAGAACTAATGAAATATATGATTTTACATGACACATTAATACCCATTTTTAGGGGTAGGAATGCAGGGGTGGTGGAGGGTCTTCAAAATAGACTTGCTTCATTTTAGCGTGGTCAGCATGCGGGTTATCACAATACAAATAAATGACTCGCTTAGCTGACCACGTGACCTTACACCTTCTATCACACGTAATTCATCAACCAAGGCGTGGATCTAAGAATTTTCACATTTTACCAAAATTAATCCTATCGAAAACCTCCAACTAAGTTATCGCATTCAATACATAAATACAATTATTATTCTAATAATTGTTGTTTTATGTATTCTTATGCTTATATGCAAGCTCACCGCAGCTTGTTTTTGCTAATTTTGTATAAGTCAAATAAAACACTTTCATAGAGATGAATAATGTCATTTATTAAAATGACGGTATAAATGTGAACAATTTAACAAACAAGAAGGGGATCAGATTCACAAGCTTTGATTAGCAGTTACGTAAAATATGATAATGTCTGATCCCCCAAAACTGACTAGAAAAAAGTATCTGTAAGACAAGACAATGAAAACTTCATATGAAAAAGTTAGCAAAAAGATGGCACATCAAAACAAAATAGGCCACAAGATGTGACATGCAAGTCACATCCATGTTAGATGTGACATGCAGATCACATCCGTGCCATCCAAGGTGAGCTTGCACACAATACGAATTATTCATGGAAGCAGTTAATCACTGGCCTCTCCATACATTTCGTTTTAAAGTAATGAAATGAAAAATCTTCCTATCATTATTCCAAAATCACGGTTTACACGAAATTGTCATATGTAATACAAAATGAAGGAAGAACATCTAATGATATAATATCCGAGAAATGTTAAGAAATATAGGCATTACTAAGTAATTAAAAGTATGAAAGAACAATAATTTCAGAATAAATGATATAACAATCACAAAGTATTCTATGAGCCAGCAAGCAAGCTAGGTGAAGAGGGGTGTATTTTAATATCTAACAGCAGTTATTCACTGACCTGTCAGTGTGCAAAAGAACATGTTCTTTAAGGTACTATACTTGTAGGAGTAAAACAATACAGCAGTTAATCACTGACCTGTATTTATACTACATTCTATTATCTGACTATTTATCATGAGTAGAACAAAACAACAGTTAATCACTGACCTGTATTGAACTACCTCCTAGTATCTGACTATTTATTGTTTATAGAACAAACAGCAGTGAATCACTGACCTGTATTTTAAGTACATCCTAGTATCTGACTATCTATCATGAGTGGAACAAAACAGCAATTAAACACTGACCATCATTTGAAGTATTGGTACATTATAGAATCCATTCTAGAATCTGGCTATCCATTGGGAGTAGAACAAAATTTATATGTTTGAGGTCTAGTAATTTAAGCAAACTTAAATTTTGCAATTTCTACCTTGTGATGAGTGATAGTGTCCTTGAGTATGACACAAGGTTAGTGAAAATTTTACATACTCAACCTTGAATTATTTAATTTTCCCTACTTATACTACTTTTAACTGTTTAGTTCCAATTTGTAAATTATAGATTTGAATTAGAAATTGAACAAAATCTTCAACAATCCCAATAATACCTGCAAAACAACTGTTCCTCTTAGAACTGTAGAACCAACTGTGTATACATTAATTTCATGAATTATTTCCTTTTAATGGAGGAACATACCATGCGGTTATTCCAGACAGTATGAATAAGTTTTACAAGGTGAAGGTTAATATTATTATGATCTTAAGCAAATCGTGAATATAATGTGAACTTCCCAGATTATACTGAATTTTGTAAATAGCATCTAATATCCCTAAAATAAGATTGCATGGAAAGTCGCCTTAATGTTAAACTAGCAAACTTAAAGGTGTTTAAAGTCTTAAAATCTTATTACTAAAGGCATAGTACAGAGGTAATTAATTGAAGGGGTATAATTAGCCTATACCAAAGCCTATTTAAGCAAACGATAAAATATTTTCTTGCAAGATACATAACCTATGATTTTATTTGTAAGAATACTTTGTTTAAGGACAAATTCCTTCCCTATAGATTATGTTTATTATTAAAGACACATTATTTAATTTGTTGCATTAAAGGAACATTAATCCTGATTTTGTCATGTTCAAATTTGTCACATCTTTAATCTTGATTCCAAACAAGATTACTCATTCCTTTGACTGGATAGTCCTAGCATATAGAGTGGATTGTTTACCTGTTGAAGGACATATCCCTCCCATAAGTATTTAAAACTGAAGAAGTGAGAATCCTATCCTTAATTTATTAATAGAAAGGTCAGTTGTAAAAGGGGATCATTTGTGATGTGGATAATTGGAATCTGTAATACAATTTGCTTGCTGACTCACCTGCAAATGTTTTATAAGAAACCAAGTTTCAAGATCTAGCTAGTATGGATGCTTTCTCAACCAACGTTAGCGGATATCCTGGTCATTCAGCTGATCAAGGGCACATCCATGGCAGCACTGCTGCAGTTTTGCTGGCACATACATGTATCTGCATCTTATATAAGGTTATTGCATGGTAAAGTCAAAAAGTGTCAACCAAGTTTTGAACTTTTAAATATAGATATAATATATAAAATTCACGGCATTAGGCACAGCTTCATTTGGTTCCCTAGGCTATGGAGATTATCTCAGTTCCCTCTTAACTGGAATTAGTGGAATGTTATGATGAGGGTTATAAGGATTCTTTCCTGAGGATCTGTGTTCTCACCGATTGTTCGGGATGTATCTACAATGTACTTTAAAGTTAATTTTTTATCATTACTCATCCAAGTACAAAGTGCTCACAAGGGAGGATACAACCTTAAAACTGGGATGCAAAATTAGGACTACATGAGCAAACAATGCAACAACAAAAGAAAGGAAACTTTCTTTAGAATGAATGTACTATTAATAACATTAATATTAGCTTCAATAGGAAAAACCGTGCCAAAAGTTAGATATGCTTTATAAGACACAATTTGAATGTTATTACGAGCAATTAACAATCAACACTATAAGTAACTTTGACCCAACCAACAGATGTGCTTCATAAGACACCATTTGATCAAGTTGATTGTCATTATAAGCGAATAAAAACAATATGGGTAATTCTGACACAACCATAAACAGATATGATATGCTACATAAGATGCCAATTGACTGTTATTAGAGGCAGTAAATAATCAACAACATAGGTAACTCCGACCCAACAATGAATAGATATGCTTCATAAGACGTCAATTGATTGTCATTATGAGCAGACAACAATAGACACTCTGACCCATCAATAAACAATATAGGAAACTCTGACCCAACAATAAATAAACAATATGGGTAACTCCCAGCCAACAATAGACAATATGGGTAACTGTGATCTAACAATAAACAATATGGGTTACCCGACTCTTCGATAACAATATGAGTAACTCTGACCCAACAATAAATAAACAACATGGGTAATTCCGACCGAACCATAAACAGTATGGATAAATCTGACGCAACAATAAACAATAAAGGTAACTCTGACCCAACAATAGACAATATGGACAAGTCCGACCCAAACAATAAACAATATAAGTAACTCCGACCCAACAATAAACCGAAAAGCTTCATACAACGCCAATTGATTGTCAGTATGAGCATCCAACAATAAAACAATATGGGTAACTCCGACCCAAACAATAAACAATATAAGTAACTGAGACCCAACAATTAACAATGTGTGTAACATCGACCCAACAATAAACCGAAAAGCTTCATACGACGCCAATTGATTGTCAGTATGAGCATCCAACAAAAAAAAACAATATGGGTATACTGACCCAGAAGGTACAAATCTACTGTGTACCAAAACCAATTTGGGTATACTGACCCAGAAGGTACAAATCTACTGTGTACCAAAACCAAACAAATTTGGGTATACTGACCCAAAGGTACAAATCTACTGTGTACCAAAACCAAACAAATTTGGGTATACTGACCCAAAAGGTACAAATCTACTGTGTACCAAAACCAAACAAATTTGGGTATACTGACCCAAAAGGTACAAATCTACTGTGTACCAAAACCAAACAAATTTGGGTATACTGACCCAGAAGGTACAAATCTACTGTGTACCAAAACCAAACAAATTTGGGTATACTGACCCAGAAGGTACAAATCTACTGTGTACCAAAACCAAACAAATTTGGGTATACTGACCCAAAAGGTACAAATCTACTGTGTACCAAAACCAAACAAATTTGGGTATACTGACCCAGAAGGTACAAATCTACTGTGTACCAAAACCAAACAAATTTGGGTATACTGACCCAGAAGGTACAAATCTACTGTGTACCAAAACCAAACAAATTTGGGTATACTGACCCAAAAGGTACAAATCTACTGTGTACCAAAACCAAACAAATTTGGGTATACTGACCCCGACGGTACAAATCTACTGTGTACCAAAACCAAACAAATTTGGGTATACTGACCCAAAAGGTACAAATCTACTGTGTACCAAAACCAAACAAATTTGGGTATACTGACCCAGAAGGTACAAATCTACTGTGTACCAAAACCAAACAAATTTGGGTATACTGACCCAAAAGGTACATTCTACTGTGTACCAAAACAATGTGGGTATACTAACCCACAAGTACAAATATTGTGCACCAAAACAATATGGGTATACTGACCCAAAAGGTACAAATCTACTGTGTACCAGACAATAAACAACAAAGGTAACTATGATCCAATAAGTAAATATCTACTGTGTACCAAACAATATGGGTAACTCTGACCCAATAAGTACCTATCTACTGTGTACCAAACCAATAAACAATTAATATGCCAATGAATAACTTTGACTCAATAGGTAAAACCTTGTACCAAAACAATAAACAACTTAAGCAACACTGATCAAATAGCTACATATCAACTTTTTATCAAAACCATAAACTTGAAAGAGTAATACTGATCCCATTAGTACATAATTATAAACTTTGTACAATGTACTAAAATAATCAACCACTTGAGTAACACCGATTCAATTTGTAAGTATCAACTTTGTATCAACAGTTTAAACCATTAACAACACCAACCCAATAAGTACATAAATTATCCACTATGTACCGAAATGATAAACATCTTGAGTAATCATGTAAATATTGTCTACACCAACCAATTTAGTACATATATTTTGACTACATATTACATGTACAATATTCATTCAATATTTATCAATATACAAAACATGAAATGTTACCTATAAACTTTGTACCAAAACTGATCAAACAATAACGGGCAATTCAAGAAATACCACAGTATAGTAACTATTTGAACTATGTATATAAAGCTTAGTCCACAACCCTTAAACTCCCAAGAGTGAAAATGAGATGTTGGTACCTGTATTAACATGATTACAATACACATTTCTCAACTAACTGTACAAGATAGCTGACATTACCTATCAGATGCCTGTTAAGGAGGGACAGTGTCTTAACGATGCTGCCTAGCTGTTTTACATCATGTTGAATGCAAAAACTTGAAATATGCAGACTATGATAGGTAATTCTTGTAGTTCAACAAAACTAAATAACTTTGCATAAAGTTGCTAACTTAAAAGCTTACACCATAGAGCATGATAGAGTATATATGATTTGAGTATTAAACAATGCCTTTGAATAAATGAAAGTGATAACTTGTACAGAAAAACTATTTGGGAAACCCCAAACGCGTTATGTATAATTGTAAATCACTTATATTTAGTAAACATAATACTGGCCTTCGTCCTCAATTACACGGGAAGGCAAACTCTCTTATGCACGCGGAGAAGCAGCACAGGTGTACGCCGGCTGGACCTAAAACGCCCAAGTCGTTGAGGTTCAGGGTCTCCCGCTGTGGCCCCAGCTGTGAAATAGCGATGCTTGCAGCAGATACTTGCAGGATGTTCGTTATCTATCACAACTTTTTGTTGATCAAACTCTGTGTCCACTGATCATGGAGATCGATATAGAGATAATAATCATTAAAGGTATCCATTTGTTTCGTTCAACCAGTAACAAATAGCTTACTTTGAAATCCTTTCAAAACTCAGACTGTAGGAAAAAGTTCCACGTCTGATGTCGCAATAAAGTAGCTCCATAAAATATGTTCTTCTCATGAATATCTGCTCATAAATAAAGTTCATATCGGCAGAAAATTGCACCAAATGTAACATACAGTAATCTGGTAATATATACACTTAACAAAACTTCTAAGTGTTCACTTTAATAAATGCATTCATTTAAAAACTACTTTATAGAATGGTATGATATTTTCACACTATTACAACAAATGTGTCTTCTCAGCAATTGTAGAAAGAAAATTCAATATCACCGATGAAAATCAATGTTCCGTGACGAAGCTTAAAAACAAGAAATCTGTACTTTGCAGCACGTATTTTGTGTAATTAACATCTTTTTGTGATCATTATCAAATTTTAAAAACTGGTTTCAATAAAAAACACAAAACATTGGCAAAATAACCATTGATGTAGAGGGGAGAGCCGTTGGAATATTGATATCTGGACCATCTTCGCACCACGTTTTACTCATTTTTATTTTAGTGCTTAATTGTACTTGATATTACTATTAAAAATTATCAAACAATATCAAAAACCCATTTAAACACATTTTTGTATAGGCTGTGCTCATTTTTCATCACCAATTTATCACAATTTGAAAGATTTTGACAAAATTTAACCACACCGGAAGTGACCTTAATATTCATCTTGGGAGAAAATTTCGCGTTATACCAGGTAAAGAAAGTGTTCAAGTGTCCTGAAAAAATCTTAGAAACATGGAAATAAACCTTTTCAATTGTACAAAAATGATAAAACATCGGTGCTCGCGGCAGTCTTATATCAGCTCAAGCAGTCTGAATTATCCTTAAAGTGGCGCACTTACGTGCTAAACACCCAAGGATATTTACCAAAAGGTACTTGTGTGACGATACACGTCTGAATCCCATTGAACACATTTGGGATTTTAAAAGAAATGTCAACAATTTCAATGGTTTGGAAAGATCTAGTATGCAGTACACGTAGGTGTGGCAGCAGATGGGTCAATCTCCTATTCAGGGGTACATGGTATCCAACAGTAATGATTGTCTTGAAGTAATAGAGCGAGTAGTGGGTCCTACTCCATCGAGATTTTTTTGTGTGAATTTTCATTTTGAGGGTACATCATTTAATTGACAGTTTCCTTAAAATTCTGACGAGATACTTACATGAAATTTACGCAACATTGAACTTAAATATGCATCATTAACCAAGAATTAAAGAAATTATTTATTGTTTGCATTTGTTTTTTAAACCTTCAAAAATGTGAGGTGAACACTTAGAAGTTTGGTTCAGTGTATGATAACCCGCGCACATATTATGTACCACCGCATCACTAAACAATAAACCAGAAAATCCACACGTTCTTGTAAACGGCACTTTATAACACGGACAATATTTTGTTCCTTTCAATTCTTTGGAATTTCATCTCGACAGAAAGCCAGGGCACGTTCAGCTAAGTTAAACAATCACAGACGTTGTAACAAATCTTCAAAATAGACTTGCTTCATTTTAGCGTGGTCAGCATGCGGGTTATCACAATACAAATAAATGACTCGCTTAGCTGACCACGTGACCTTACACCTTCTATCACACGTAATTCATCAACCAAGGCGTGGATCTAAGAATTTTCACATTTTACCAAAATTAATCCTATCGAAAACCTCCAACTAAGTTATCGCATTCAATACATAAATACAATTATTATTCTAATAATTGTTGTTCCACCATCGAACTATCTAAGCAAATTAATGGAACGACTGCATAAATAAGCCCTGGTTAAATCTAGTACTGTCTGACGCCAAGACGTCAGACAAAAATAAAACATCACTCTTCCACCAAAGAAACAAAAGAAAACTATTCCTGTCGTGGAGAGCCCCAAAGGGACCGATCATGAAGCCGAGGAAAATAAAGGTAAAAACGAGAGTGAACAACTACCCCCTCTCCCATCATCAGTGACGAAGAGACCCCTTTAGAGAAATCAAAGTACTGAAAGTACTGAAAAGCGGTTAGCATGCTTTCATCGAATATGTACAGTGTACAATAACAAAAAATGCATTGAATGATGATATTAAAGTAGACATGCATATCTTTTTCCAATGCCATCAGCGAAGAAGCAGACACACTGAATTTTGTAGTACTTAACTAAATGGTATAACCAATAACATCCCAGACTGATGTCACAAATGTTTGTTTCAAAATATCCTCCTGAGATTTTTAGTTTGAAAGACAGGAAGTTCAATTTCAAAAATTTCTCCCTCATTGTCTCCATTGGTGGCGTCCAAAAGTGCTCAGAACAAAAAAAAATTATGTTGATGTTGCAAATTTAATTGGCTTTCATGCTCTATTGATTCTGAAATTAGGTAACTGTAAAGGCTACTATAGCAAACAACTCAAACAGAAAATAAAATGATAATTCAAATTCTTTAGATTAATTGATTTGGAGTACTGTACATAGATCTTTAGCTGGCTAGTCTGGGAAAAACGGATGGACGAGCAGAGAATTAATTAATTTCAGAGAGCTTCAGTTTCGTAGGCTCACTGCGGGTCAGCAGGTGTGACCTGTCATTGGGGATGCTTACTTCTCCTAGGCACCGGAACTTTCAAGGATCCGTTTTTCTTTTGAGATCGATCACTGTTCAGTCTGTATTTTGATACAGATACCGAGTACATCTGTTTATTAATATTATGAACTATTTCTCTCACAGGAAGAAAGACAAGTAAACAAGATAATAAAGTTTTAAGAAATGTACATTATTGACTTTTCATACAATTAAATGTTCGAATAAGTAAATGGTATATGACAATTATTTAAAAACAAGAGTCTTGCGCGATATGTATAAACGAACATACACTGAATATTTGGCAAATATTTTTCATGAAATATTGTTAAAAAAAGAAAAAAAAATGTGTGGAAAGGAAAGTTGTTGTTTAATCCATCAATACTAGTATTTTAAAAATTCAAAGGTTCACTAAAAGTCAGTGTATAACAAATAATTTAATTGTTAATTGCAAGAGTTACCTAGGTATCATTGTCACTTTCTTCAATATGTCGCATAAGCAATACATTGGGTTTTTTTTTTACTAAAAACAAGTATGCGAATTTCTATCAATATGTCTGTAAGCATTTGTATATTAATCTTTATCTCTTCTCAAAGGCTCAAAATGATAATTAACAAATTGGACAAATTCAGATTTAAAAAGTATTTTTACAACTTATACCTTGCATAGGAATTTAGCAAACCTTCAAAAATAATCATTCATTAGATATAATTTTCAATTTTTGCTTATCGTCACGATTTTTCATGCCTCTTTTTTCTGTGCATATTTTATATCGGCTGATTTTTAGAAAAGGATCGAATGCCGATTAAATTTTTTTATCCAATTTTTTAAAATTAATTTTAGTATTTTCAGGCTCCCATTATTTAATTTTTTAATAAAAATGTGATCGTTTAAAATCGTTTGTAATAATTAGACTGAGTACAGAATTTATCCCTGGAAACAAAGCTTTTATCATCTTTTAAATAATTTCAATTGAGAAAAAAGGAGAAAAGAAAACAAACGTTTCATTATGGAAGTAATCCATAACTGTACAACTTACAGATGTATTCAGTATTTTTATATAAAGGCTTTCTTCGTGTACTAGTATTACTTAAGTTAATTAAAGGGATGCCTTAATATTTTGGAAAATGAAACTCAATCGAGAGATTCTCCGATGTTTTGCAGTCGGTAATAACCTTCAACCCCTTTAGCCAGTAATTAACCCGTCCTCCCTGTGCCCTGTAGCATAATTCGGTCAAATATTTATTGTTCATGAGGGGTGCCTTATAATTAATCACAGGCACCTGAATTTTTATCAGTAAGTCTCTAAATTAGCCAAATATCGAAACATTCTACCCCCTCTATATATAAATACACATGGTGTCCAACGCCATTTTGACCACCTGTTCGATTCAGGCTTCAATTTAACACATAAATCGGAAATGCCTACTGGTTTTCGTTTAGCATTGGGTTCAAATATGATATTTCTCGCTATACATTTCTTCCTAAAGTTTAAATCTAACGCGTTGATAATGCTGACTTCGAATTTCGTCACACGGCCCGATCGCCATCAGCTGACGTCACAGAAATTTAATCTCGACACCAAATGCTCCTATACATAAACTTTTTTTAATACAACAATTATAAATTTATTTCATTGACAAACAAAATCAGAAAAAATAAAAAAAAAAAACCGAGAGATTATGTTGTTCTGATAGTCTTGATTTTATTTAACATATGTTGTATGTGTTAGAAACAAATCATAGGTACTAGGTAGAGGCTTTGTTGAAGTTTCCGTTGTCGATAGGTAGCGCTTTATGGAAGTTTCCGATGTCGATAAAAATCGGACACATGCCATAAAGCGGTTAGCGAAGCTAACCGCTTAAGGTAGTCCGATCCTCAGGTTTGTAAAATAAGCAGTTAAGTAATCAAAAATACTCATTAAAGTATCTTTGAATCCACAGAGTTATGTAAATTTATCCACAGTATTTCTTTTAAGTTTAAGATTAAAGTTCATCATATTATATAGGGAAAATCGTCAAATCTCCAATATTTTTGCAGAATAAGCGAATAGGAATATCAGCTATGCATTTTCTAATTGCAAATTGATCAACAAATATATTTTAGGTTAAAAAACGATAGGTATCCAGGCATTCAGAGAAATTGTCATGATTTTTATACTTATTTGGTATTTTTTGTCTTCTATTTCTGTCATGTATTGTATAATACATAGTGTAAAAGGCTTTTGCTATCATTGCAAGACACCACAAATCACTTCTCATTTCATATCATGCTAATAATCATTGGTATCTAAGGCTGGATTCAAGAAAATCTTATTTCTCTAAAACTATATTAATTTTTTTTCCTTTTATAGGGTACAAATGACAACTTTTATAAGACCTTTTCTAAGACTTCCAAAAACCTTGAATCTTATAAAGATGAATATAATGAAAATTGTTGCATGAAAAAATTTCATTTTCAAGCTTCATTTTGATGCATTTCAAATTAAATATTAATTTTTGGAGTTATCCTTCCTGGCTGAGGATCGGATATCCTTAAAAAAAGAAAAAGCCCCATTCTCTTGTCAGAGGAAAATGAAATAAATCTAGCGGACTGACTTAAAGAAAATCCGGTCCTACACTCAAAGGGGCTAAAAGACTATCGGGACACCAGTAAAAAAAAATCAGTTATGGCACCTAAAAGCTACAGAGTTAAAAATGGAGTCTACAGGAGAACTTAGAGGAAGGTATGAGAGCATTCGAACGAGGCTGGACAGACTGACGTTGAATCATTCCGGGGCAGAGGCGAGGGAAATGATGCAAAGAAATTAGCTCATAATGGATAATTTTTTATTTCTTCATCAGCACATCGCAAGAGTTCCGAGTAGACAAGGAATTAATGTAAGTACATAAAACATTTATTCCGATGATTTTTTACAGCTCTTATTCGGTAAAATGCTAGTTTACCCATATTTTGGTTTACTGCGTAGTGCATTTAAGTGTTTGACTTGACATTATTCAACATTATTTTTTGCAGTTGAAAGCTAAGATGCTGCTTCGGGAAGAACCACATTACCTACTCCCGATTCGGACTCAGAGCTGGATGAATCCAGACCAAAGATTGTTACTTCGCAGGTACATCCTACCATCCCCCCCCCTTAAGAAAAAAATGATGTTAGTTTACTAAAATAAATACATACATATACTTAAAAAGGTTGATTTAAGAAAAAATAAATCAAGATTTCTTTAAGATTACGTGCATTTGGATCTCTCAAAAATTATATCAACAATGAATATTTTGGAAATGGTACAAGTACTCGTTCCTGTTGATGTCAAAAGGTTTCGTGTGAGAGCTGTTAATATAGTTACGAGTAAAGATCTAAAGTTCTTGACAAAATTACTTTCATGCAATAAATACTGAAATACATCGTAATTGAATTTACAAAAGTAAAAGTATAGTTTACATTAGCTAAGCATACTACATGCAGCCAGACTGCGAATAAGACCCCTTTCTCGATCTCAATAGAAATCAAAGTGTACCAAAGACCTTGACCGGGAGACGGAACTTTTGATAGGAACGTTGGGCCAACAGGAGGAAACGACGAATGAGTTACATTCCGGTTACCACCAATTATATCATTTGCCTCTATCAGGACTTGTTTATCTCTCCATGATCCAGGGATAATGTTGTTTTCGATTGCCTTTTTGAAATCAGAATTGTCAAAAACCTGAGCATCATCCGATGATCCATTAGTTTCAATGTCCACCCAAACATCCAGAAGTTCTAGTAAAATTACGGAATAGAAGCCCTTATAATTGTAGTAGAGAGAACCATCATTTTTTGGACACTTGATAGCTATGTGCTTGCCGTCAAGCGCACCAAGACAATGGTACAGATGCCATCGATCTCCAAATCCGTCTGCGATGGTCTTCCATTCATCTGGGGTTACTGGTGAAGCAATTACTTCTTCGGCGTATATCTCGATGATAGCTTCACAAACATAAAGTATTAAGAGGGAGATGCCGTAGTGGGAAACTCTGAAAGTATACACTAATGAGTGGTAGCTATCTCCTGATGCAAGGTATCGCAAGGTTATGGCCAGCTTTTACCCAGGAGGAATACCTTCCTAAACCAAGTATCATTCTTTCTAATGCGATCCTCTATTCTGAACAGGATCTAATGAAACATCACAGGCTCCATTCTTAAAAAAAAAAATCTTGTAGGCTCCGATATTGAGTTCATCCATAAGTCTGGTGTAGTGTTCCAAGAGATCTCGCCTCTGCAACCATGGTCTGACCCAAACTGTTCTCCTCTTTCTCTTTCTTTTCCTCTGGTTCAGAAAAGCATGTGCCAAGATGATGTTACTCTGTGCCTGTTGCCTGTTCAACTGCAGTTGCAAGTTTAGAAGTCAAAATCTGTGCTGATGGTTAAGTAACAAATCCATGAAGATCTGCATCGAAACAGGATTTGGTAATTCTACATGATTTGGAGAAACACGTGAATTAAAACCCGTAAAATATCGAACTCCACCCGTCTATTAGCGTAAAACCATAGTAGTTGTCCATCAGAAAACGTTGTGCAGCCTGTGAAAATATTGGTAGGTCGTCAGTATTCGTATTTCTACCTTAACATTGTCTTTCTTCAACTGAGTCACCACGTACGTTGGTTACGATTCATAACGGATCCTCATTAACAGCCGTACATTTACCCTATTACAACCGTCGTTCTCCTCAAAGAAGTTTAGAGCTATTTGTCACGAATGTCCCCGAAACTCCACGAAAGTGCAGTGGTTACACGGTGATATTAGGATTACAGTACGGACCGACTACGGTCTTCCAGAAACAACGGAGCGTCCGGATATTCCACGACTGTTTTGAACATTTGAAAACAGTCGTAATGATTTACGGATCATTCAGGATTAATCCGAGTTATCAGGGCTCACCACTGTACTGACTGCGGATGTCTAAGAATATTCACGGATCCCTGTATCGTAGCTTACCGTGATCTAAAATCGTGACAGTGTGACAGGGGCTTAAAAAACTTTCATCAACTGTTACAAGATTGCAAGAAATGCACTTTGTCTAAAAATACTCGGTACTGAAAATCAATGTGTATACCTCAAGTGCATGAAATGGTTCAACAAGATCGTTGACAAACTTGTCGTAATTATCTTGCACGTGTTTTTGGCTTTTTAGCACTTTCCGACGTGACGTCATACATTTCAAGGTTGAGTAATTCTGAACTCTGATTTTAGTGCATAGTAACCAAGATTCTCACCTTTTCGTAATTTTTGGTCTTAATTTCGCATATTATGTTACCCTGTTAATTTTTTTACGATTGATCTCCAATCCCCTCTTTCTTAAATTAACCCTATGGGTCCGTATATCTAAATTGGCGTCAGAAAAATTTGCATTGGCAAATGCTTTTTTGTATTAGAAGCCATTTGGTGCCTAAATTTTATAGGTCCCATAGAGGCCTGGGGTCCGTTTTACAAAAGAACTTACGACTAAGACCAAAAACTTGGGCTGATTGTAAAGATTTGTAAAATTAATGATTAAGTTTGAAATCGCTAGCATTAAAATATCAAATCAAAATTCCTTTTAAAAAGAATAAAACAATTTTTAAATCAATGTAAAATAGTAAGTTATGAACAGAATAAAATTGGTCTAAAACGGGCCCCTGGCTATAAACCAAGTAACTAATATGGAAATTTATTTTCATGTGAAAGCCTTGGCTCGTAGATTGACCCATCCTAAAACTATAATTCAATTTGGAAGCCTTTTTTACTTACTTAATCCTATTCATGTTTTTCTGCACGTAAGTTTGCAAAAACTTCTTTCCATCGACTTTTATCTTTAGCAATTCTTGTGATGTTTTTCCATTCATATCCTGTTCCCTTCATTTCTGTTTCGATGGTCTTCCACGCTTCCTCTTTCCATGTGGTCTATGTCCCAAACATCTCCAGCGTCTCTTTTTGATTTCGAATCTATCTCTGTTACTTCTGATCTTTGGCCGCTTCCTTGTTGCTTATTCAATCTTGTCAATTTATTCTCATTATCCGCCAATCAATGAAGTCTGTTTCCCGTTTACTTTTTTGTTTCCATGTCTCGGCAGCATATAAATGCACTATTTTTATATTACTTTATAATATCTTATAATATAATTTTGACAATGTTAGTGAGGATATTAATAATATAATATAAATGTCTTTTCTTGTATATGTTAAGTGGCTTACTAAACACACATCATCTCACATTCAATGCAAAAATAAAGGTTCATTGCTTTTCTTTTGTCCCCTTCAACATCAACCAGTCAATACCTAGTGAGAACATGAATGGTGATAAGATGCATCCCTGACGTACACATATTGTTACCAGAAACCAGTCTGGAAATGTTCTTTTGCGCTTAACTGAACAGCTGCTATCACTATATATTGCTTTTATAATTTTCATAATTTTTTAGGATATTCCATATCTTTCCATTATTTTCCAGAACATGATAAGATGGATGCTATCAAACTCTCCCAAAGTCAACATATGTTATAGATAACAATGATCTTCATTTCTAAATCTGTTCAATGAAGTTACGCAAGTTGCTAGCTAATTCCCGACTTTTGCTTTTATTCTAACGTCATTCAGATTAAAACCTTTTATAATTACTTAGATTCAAACTGTGAGTCTCTTTATCGGATCCCAGAGATAGAATTAGAGACTATTTTTACCCGCAAAAAGATAACTCCCCACCTCTGCTATGTTCTTAAGCAGATCAGTAGGATTGGGAGCAGACTTGGTAAAGTGGGAGAGAGAAATGGGCATTTGGAAAAAGTACAATACATGGCATGTTATTTTTATTATGAATTTTCAAATAAAACCAATACATGACAACTAATGGCATTTTTAACGATTTGATATGTTTCATTTTGTAGCATATCTTTTTAACTCAATTCAATAAACTATCATTTCTCCAACAACTTTATTTGAGTACTCAACTTGTAAGATTAAGGAGTAAGTGCAGCTTTATTCAGACACATTCAACTTACTGTAGAAAAAATGCATGGCAGAGATGTGTGACTAATGCATTGTGTAATTGATAAAAGCTATGGTTTGGCTGTATTATATTTCATCATTTGTACGATAAAACGAGAGTGTTACCTACCATTCAAATAGATTAGATTTACAAAAATTACTTGTTGCTACACGAAAAAGCTTTCAAAAAGCAATGAATGGGATAATGAATATTCAGGGTACTGCAGAGCAACAGCATACTAATAATGAGCAGATGTCCATTTGCGTTTCGGTATTTCCACTTCATCGTGGTTCTTGACACCATAAACGTTATGACTGCAGTTCCCTAACTATTTTGTGCTTTTTAAAAGACTTTTCTCAATACTTGGCGTATTTTGTCGCAAGTCGACGCAACAGAAAGGGTGCTACACACATTCTATTGCTGTCACATTGAAAAAGTGATCCCGGAGATTAGTATTTACAATTTGTACATTGACTGTTGTTTGAAATTGAATCAATGAATGAAAAATGATTGATAAATGTTTTTGGTGACGTACATGTACTTGTGACCTATCAACTACAGAATCCACCCTATTGAGGTCGTCACACATTTTCAATTGATTGTATTGATTTTTGATTTATTTAGATTGGTTGTGAAGCATCCTTTGTTTTAGACCCCAAACATTAATCCTGTCAGAAACGCCATATTAAAACAAAACAAACAAACAAATACCGTATGAGCAGAATTTTTAGAAAGGGTTTAATTTTGACAATGTTAGTGAGGGTGCCGAAATCGCTAAAATTGAAAATGGCTAAAAATTGTGTTTTAGTTGTAATAGTTTCTTAAGTGAGCATTTCAAAATTGCTAATATTACTTCTCGCTAAAAATAAAACACCCAATTTTAAGGGCAAATCGCTAAATACGGTAATAGAGATTTTTTTTTGTTTTAAACATAGAGGTTATCTAAGATAAACTTCCTGACGTTTGTTTGAAATGAAACAAAATATAAAATGTGATGATAAAATTCTTCTGTCACCTATTATTCAGATGAACATTGAACATAAAGAAGGAAGTAAGTATGACACATTCTTTCTTCCAACAAGTTAGTATTTTTGGAAAACAGGAGGAAGTTAAGTTTTTGTTTTGAATTTGGAATGTCATATCCTTTACTTGCTTTTGTAATTTTCATATTGGCTAAGGTAACATTGATTTACTAAAATAGTTAACTACTATATTTATTAGTTTACTAAATACCTATCCACCTGTATATTTTTGTTGATAGAATTCCCTGGCAATTTCACAAAATGACATGAACTATACTCTCGTTTTCATGTAACGTAGTTTGAACTTTTTTGTCTTCTTCCATGAAGTTGAAGAGTTCCAATTCTTGAAGGAACTGTGTGTTATTATATTTAAATGTCTATATATCGTGTGTACACTTTTTCTAAAACATTTTTAGATAAAAGAAACGTCTGGAATATATATTCAGTAATTTTCAATATATTCGATAAGTGCTTACTATCAGTTCAAGATATATTACTGTAGTCAGCGGCGACTCACACAAATTGTTCCGACGAAAATAGTTCCATCATGATAAGTAGGTACAAACATTATTGTTTATGATAAAAATAATGTTGTGTATGTCATACGTAAAAGAAACCAAAATTAACGTAATTTTTTTCTCCAAAGATCACTTTTCCCCCGAAATGCAAATAAAAAAATATTAATATTCCTACGCTCGCTCCCTCCTCAGCTTTTTTTTTGTAATATGTTTGATAACAGAGAATATCTAGGTCATTCTTCGATTGATATCTTTTCATCGATGAATTGATTATACTCTATCAACAACTGTATTAATTTCATGTTAATTGTTCGTTAATTATCATATAGTTACCTCTTAGAGAGAAAAAAATTAATCATTCTGTGTGTGTATTATTAAATGACGGAATTTTCAATCCCTTGCCGGATTCTGCTCGTGTGTAGACTGTGTAGGGAGCGTAGTTATAAAATGTGTAGCAAAACCCGAACCGGGTCGTAGATTTCTAAAGTAAAAACCGGGATCGTGTTGAAGTTCAGCATATTATGTTGTACAGAATTTGAATTATGTAAGTTCCGTGACGAATACATTAGTATATTTCAATATTTAAAATTTCAGTTTAGAATTCCTCGGCCAGGCCCTGATTTACCTAACCCATTTTAAACACACTTTGCTGCAGATGCAAATGTTGGAACAAAATATACTGAGTAGTTCAGCAGGGATTGTATAATTTTTATTATCAAAAGATGCCCTAACCTTGGGCCTTTATACTAAAGATAACAAAATACTTCTATTTAATTATTTATATTTATTTGGCGATATGGGCCATGGCTGCATTAAACAAATAAGGGAGCCCAGCATCAATACTTGCCTTGGTGGCGTCCCCACAAATAAACAAGAATGAATGGTGAGCCCTGAGAACAGATGCTCGCCTGCTTGGACAATAATTGCAAAATTCAATCAACTGTGCACCAAGTCATATATTAAGATTATATGTTAGGCACTACTGGTGAGCCAAATATCCGCTTGGGCAATATGTTCCTCCAGGTAGGATCCGATTTCAGCCGTGACGATTTGGGCAAGTCCTTGCTGCGGGTATGGATTAAGGCTTTATATTACCTGGAAAAGAAAACAGAACAAAACACGAGAAAGCAGCAGATAAATTCCATTAACATATTACTTTTATTAAGGGGTGAGGTTGGGGGGGGGGGTTGAAATTTTGCAGAAACTTGATTTTTTGCGCTCGACGTCACAGATTTTGGTGCTTGGGTTCGACTAATAACCCCAAAACCCTGAGAACAGGTGCAATAAATACAAGCCCAGGACCGGAATGATACCTCCAAAAGCCGCAGTACTAAAAAGCTTAATGGTGAGCCTTGGGAACAGATGCTCGCCTGCTTGGACAATAATTGCAAAATTCAGTCAATTGTGCACCAAGTCATATATTAAGATTATAGGTTAGGCACTACTGGTGAGCCAAATATCCGCCACGAGCCTATTAGTATATTTCAATAATTAAACTTTCAGTTTAAAATTCCTCGGCCAGGCCCTGATTTACCTAACCCATTTTAAACACACTTTGTTGCAGATGCAAATGTTAGAACAAAATATACTGAGTAGTTCAGCAGGGATTGTATAATTTTTATTAATCAGATTTCGTATTCATATTATCTAATTAAGAAAAAAGTTTTGTCTGCCATCGTAACTTCTCGGCAAAACAAAACGTGTTTCTCCAAGGTCGCTACCCAGGTAGATGCGTTTGATAACTCTATCGAACGTGTGTAGAGTAGACCAAGGCTAACTAGTCTTGCGGACACATGTATGTGTACTGTTTGTTATGAGACTGGGTGACCGGAATGCTACGGACTTACGAAATTTACACCAATGCCATAACTAGACACTAAGACAGTGCAGTTTATTTTTTTATAAAAGTCATTAAACACTGTTAAACATATTAAATCTAAAAGTCGAATATCTTTGGATATGGGGTAACCCATATCCATTCTTGTATATATTTTTCTTTGGATTATCCAAGTATTTTCATCAACTGATATCTTTCACAAACTCCTGGAAATGCATGCTGATTTTTTTGTCTATGAACATCTGATGACACTTTAATCTTAGATTAAAAATATCTTGAAAAATTATCAGTAGGTAAGGTACGTACGTTGTTGCGTATGACCTTAACCGAAAGAAAATATTTTAACAAAGAAATAAATTACTCAGTAGATATCAGATGTAGATATAAAATATAAATCTTTATAATGATGCATGCCGATTTTGATTTTAATAACATTAGTGAAACAAAAATATTATTATACTTGAGAACATTGAATTACAATTTAGTCGGATCGATATGGAACATTTTTATGTTTTCTTTTATGCTTTATTCCAATTATTTTTTCATATAGCATTTTAATTGATTATTTTATCATAAGTTTTACTTTGCCTTCCAATCTATTCTTTATCAGATTCGTTTTGGAGAGAAAGAAAAAGGAGACAATCTACACAATGGACGTTGTCTTGAAGGTACCACAGTGTTCTCAATGTCCTTATGACGCAGACTACTACTGCAAAACCTGCAAACGGGATCTTTGTCTTCTCTGTAAGGAAATTCATTTTATTGACACTGACGGGAAAAGACACTTTGTTGTGATATATCGTTTGAAGTTTGGAAACTTTATCATACGGGAAGCATGTGAAAAGTACGGAAGCCCTGGAGGGACATTGACTTACTTGTTATGACTTATTTGTTATAACTATTTTGTTTTGACTTATTTGTTGTGAATGTTTCGTAGCTAGTTATATCTAAGTGTAGAAAGCTATTGGAAACAATGCTTGGCTTACTTTTATGATAGAAATAATATTTAGTCCTATTTTAACTGTGGTTTTTGATTAACAAATTGTAGTTTAACGTCCAGTACACTTGTGATTTCTTTTTTGTTGTTATAACTTAATTCTTATTTTCTAAAAGTTATTATTCTTATATGTAACTTACAGTTTGCATGATGATTGACAAACTGACAATCACTACTATGTATTTCATTTTGTCGTTAGTTATAAATTCAAGGACTTTTTTTCTGAAAATATACGTTGTCTTTATCTTTCACGCCACTTTTTTGTAAACTAAACTTTTCATAACAAATTCAAAAATAACAAGAATTCAAGGTTAATTCATAAGAACTAAGTCAAAATACATAAGAAATAAGTCAAAACACATAAGAAATAAGTCAAAACACATAAGGAATAAGTCAATATCTCTCAAGGGCGTCCGTAATTAACAGATGAAAATTTAGTTATCACATCAGTTTTGTACTTTTAACTACAAAACTACATTTAATCGTTATCAATAGCTTACCTACACTTAGTTAGAAGTAACAAAAAACAATCTCAAAACAAATAAGTCAAAACAAAGAAGTTATAACAAATAAGTCATAACAAGTAAGTCAATGTCCCTCCAGGGCTTCCGTAGAAAAGCACCCTGATTTGTATTGTGATCGTTGGTGTTTGTCTTGTGATGTTCCCATTTGTGAAAATTGTTCTGAACACAAAGAATGTTCGTCATCAGATATCGTAAGGGTTTACAAAACGAAATGGAGAAAACTTTATAACAGAAGATACAGGCAAACGACCCGAACTCTTCTACAGAATAGTAGATTAATCTTGTCAGCTATAATATCTTATAATAATATTTTACCTAGCGAATTTGCCAAGTCTCGGTGGACCAGAAAGTCAAATGTTAAAAGCTTAAAGAATCTTTTACAATGTTTGATAAAAAGAGGGACTGAAAGCAAAAAACAGCAAATATTAAAGGAAATTAATGAATATGTGAAAAGACAATTGCTAGCAAAGCACAGGAAGATATATAAATATATTTCTTTTCTAGAGAAAACTGTAAACAATCATGAAAAACTGATTGACAAACCTATTCAATACCTCTTGAAACTTAACAAAAAGGGTGCTGATATAGCATTTAATATGGTTGATCCCACAAAGCAGTCTTCTTTTTCTGTGGAAGAATATTTTATATCAAACTATTTAGAAATCAGCATTTCAAAAAGAAGTATAAAAGAAAGGCTTATCCCAATCAAAAAAGTACAGTAGTTAACGACAGTTAAAGGTTTTTTATTCATTACAGCAATTTTTACCACGTCAAAATGATTATATTTTATTCTTACTTCTTAAACATGATTTTTGATACCATATGTAAAAAATGTTAATTTAGTATCGACTTTATATTTGAAGCTTACAAATCGCTAGCCAAGGGTTTTTGATACGCTACTCTTCTCATGAACCCTTGGTATATGGTAAAGTCAAAAGACGGGATTGTTTTCGTCACGTAATATCGAATCTGTCAGGTATGCACAGACTGCGTCATCGACAGAAATAAAGACGCGTGTTAAAAAAAATAAATCAAAGTTTTTTTTTCAAGAATAATTAAGAAGCAATAATTGAGTTATGTTTATTTATTATTTATATTACAAATTTGAGGCTTCAATATACATTTAGAAGATAATGGATGACACCATAGCTATTCATAGAATTGCATGTTATCTTACGGATCATTGTTTACTTGCGTTTTTCATTCCCGAGATTAAAGAGTCAAGAAGTATCACGAACGCAAATAACGTCATTTATAAAGAAAACAATTGCTGATTGGTCGACCTGATGTACTGAATCCCAATCAGAACACGAGAAAAAAAAACAAGTTTTATCAACACCGTATGCCAAGGGATTATGAGGACAGTAGCGTATCAAAAACCATGTCATGATCGGGAAATAACGTAAAAATCCGTCGTCAATTCCGTGGATATATATAATTGACTAACAATTAGTATTAAAAAACGTCAGTCAGCATTTGACTCAATGATAAATTTTATTTTCTGATTCATTTTATCCCAGGTTTTATACACCACTTTCAAAGTTAACACTGTTTTTATATAGAACTATACTTTATTTTTGCTTCATCATTCTGACACAAAACTTATTGTGACGTCATATCTTGGGATATCAAAAAAATATCCAATAAGTCATATCCACGGGATAAAGGGGTAAACATGGGATAAATAATTCTATCACATACGTATACATGTAATACGATTAAACATGTTATTTACTGAAAATGTACAAGAGTATTTAATATTCTTCAAGATGTTTGTTCAAGAAAAAATCGAAACATTCATTGTCCATTAATTGAAAATAAAATTTTAATTGTAGAATTTGAGTTATTTTACAAAAATCCAGTCTCCACAGCTACTTTTAAATTGAGGACTCCCCAGCCAAAACAAATTAATAACAATTCTTAATTTGAACCTTTTAGATTTTTTTCTTCTCGTTTTGCTCCATTTTACAGAGAATACGACTACATACTTTATTTAGTTGATTGTATGTAAATTACTAAATTTTGATCTCCACCGCGTTGGGATTTTTGCATTTTTTAATCTGGATACTAAATTTAATGAATGAATTGAATGGTAAATAAATCGTTATATTTAATTTTTGTTTTAAAACAGATCATTTGAATTCATTCTTAAAATATTTCTACATAATTTAAAGCCGCTTCATCCGAAACAGGCACATATTATCTTAAACAATAAAAGTATGTCATTACATAGATAATATATAAAAATTAATTATAAGATTGATTTAATAGTTTATTACAACAATCCTTACATGGAAAACATAGACCAAAAACCTTGTTGACAAACAGCAGTTCCTGACGGGAAGTTAAGATCTGTTTTGAAGTCACCTTTGAAAAAAATACTTTTATCGGTTATATCTAGTTATGAAGAGAATTCAAACCCGAGTATTTTTTTTCCATTAGTAGAATCCTAAGTCATGATATATCTTTTAAAAATTAAGAAATTAATTGAATATAATCCATAGTAATTTTTATATTAATATGCATATTTTCAGAATAAAGGAAAATCAGATATTTTTAAAGATTTTTTAAAAAGGGAGTTTAGTAACGAGGGCTAGAATATTGCCCATGTACACTTTGTTGTGGAAAAAATGCTCGGGTTTGTTCTTCATGAGTTATACATGTAAGCGATAAATTTAATGTTTCGAAGGTGATTTCAGGCAATGTCAACAAAGGATTATTTTTTGTGTGACCTGACAAAAAATATTTTTTTAACTTTTGAATTTTGATTTCTTTAAAAAGAAAAAGACTTTGGGGATATAATTTGACAAAAGTTGAAATAGTTTATGGACAATTATTTTTCAAAAAGAAAAACGTATATATATTTTTAGCGATTAGAATCGGACCAAGCGGCTTTAAATAACATATGACGTCAAATTCAAAAGATACAACAGAAGTCTATGGACTTTTCGAACAACCCTCGTATATTCATTGAAGGAATTTTTCAAGTTCTGTGTGAGTTACTGGTGTGTAAACCACACAGACTTGACACGTAGGGATTTTGTACCTACGTGCAAGTCTGTGTGATTTACACACCAATAATTCACTCCAAACTTATAATTATTCCTTATATTTCCATTCTACATGTTTAAAAACACCTAAAATATACTCAATATTTGAATGTCTCGCTCACCTATTTCGTTACATTATTTACATCCCTGCAGCCTCTGTGAGGTAACTTTAGCGCGAGTTTCTCCTTGCATATTTCTTCTCGTGAGTATACACGAGAATCAAATCATTTTCACAGTTAGCTTAGTAGAAAAATGGTATTCAAATATTTCCGTTTCTAATTTTCTTCTCTATGATAACTCTTTGAAAGATAGCGGTGTTGATTTCTTGTAAATTCTACCGGAATGTAAATTGGGCAGGTCAATAGGTCAGGAGCTAAGGAGGCCTAATATGCTTGCAAATCTTGTGCGCATCTGTCTCTGTGTCTGAGGCTAAGGAGGCCAAATATGCATGTAAATCTCGTGCGCTGCCTTTGCGTGTGACGTCAGTGGCCGAGGACTATTGAAATTCACATGGGAGTCCTCGTGTAATTTAAATCTATGTCTACATTTTAAAAGTCTAAATCTACAATTCTATTTCACAATGAAATGGAAATATAAGGAATCACTGTCTAGTTAGTGTAGTATGCCAAGGACATCAACGATAGTGAGAAACATTGGATAATTTGCATAACGGGCTTCGCCCATTAAATTATCCCATGTTTCCCACTATTGTAGATGCCCTGGCATACTTTACTAACTAGACAGTGATTTCTTAAATCATTTTCAAAGTAAGCTTAGTAGAATTAGTAGAAAAACACAGCAAATGTAAATATTCTCAATAACACAGGAAGTGGAAAAGTGAAACAAACGCAAATGTACATTCAGTGAAATAAAATGTAAACCAAAAGGACAATGTAAGACATACATGTACAAGTTGCAGCAGCGATAATGTAAAAGCAATCAGGTGTAAAGAATGTTAGGGGTATATTCATAATTGATAGGGAATTGAAAGCTGAACACGATTCGTAAAAGGAATGTGTCCGCCATTTTTGTTCAGAGAATCGCTATACCTGCAGACCCCTATATGAAGGACAGGACTTTGTCACTGTTCAGTGTAATCAGTCGACACCGGTGTAGACGGACGTATGCTATACAACACTCGGTATCGACAATAATAACGTAATACTACGTCTGATGCAGGAAAGTAAGATACCAAAGTAACTTACAATTATAGCTGAACAGATCAGTGCAGTAGAAAAAACAAACACAAATACACGTAACTGCAAATAAAATGTAAACAAAGGTAATGCAAGATAATTAGCACGGACACGGGTCGTCATTCCACGTCGATACCCGTGACAAGAAAACAGACAGGTGTTACGAATCTGATGAGTATACCCTGGTGTTGATGTATCGTAGATAATGATATCGAAAATTGGGTATGCCTATTTACGAGTCGTGTTAAGCTTTAATATGATGTATGCCTATTTACGGCCCGTAAATAGGCATACATCATATTAAAGCTTAACACGATCTGAAGTTGAAATGATTGGCTCAACTCTTATCTTCATATAAAGTTAAAGAAATATTGATTTGTCAATGACTTGGCATAGGTAATTATCAAGGTTTATCAATATACGAAATTATCATATGTACCTGTAATAAGTAAGATAAGAAGAATCGATAATTGCTTTGGTTATCTAGTGCTTTAAATGGTAAACACGTGATTCACGTACGGTATCTATGTACATATTCTTCAAAACACTTACGTATTTTGTGCATTCGATTGAGACATGAACATGTTTGAGTGACTGTTTTTGAAGTATTCAACTTAAGGTAACATTTACCTATTCATAATTTAGTAATTCCTCATTTAATTTTTAACTTATACATCAATCTTGATTGACTAAATTATAACTTTTTCTTTTGAAAAAGTTACGATCAATTTATTTAGTTGGACTGATAAATGTGGATTTTTTTTTGTATTTTGATTTGCATAAACAAATTGAATGTATTGTAAACCAACTTTTATTCGCAAGGACGTTATTTCGCGAATTACCGAAGGAAAGTTGTTCGCGACGAATAATTTTCGCGATCAAGCCTTTTTGGATATGTTATTAATAGACACATATACCGGTTTGCGGCGAGAAATATTCGCGATGACGAACCTCACACGCGAATAAAAGTTGATTTACAGTATTCCGATGGTATGAAAGTTTCTTTATTTCACCAAATAAGGATTACATGTCTCATAAAAAAACATAAACCAAATTGACAACATATTCTTGTCATGTTTACAGACACAATTTCATAGAAAATTATCAATTTTCTTTCATTTTGTAGTTTCATTTACCTGGATACCTAAAATTTTCTTCATGTTTCATTATTCAGATTCTTGCTTCACACAATGACTAGAGTGACAGGAGGAAAGAATAAAATTCCGTACGAGATGGACTTTAATTTAAAGGTGCCACTATGTTCTCAATGTCCTTGTACTGTACAGGGTGCAAGTGGAATCTATGTCGTCTCTGTAAAGAGGATCATTTCAGCATAAAACACACAAAAAGATACGCTGTTGTACTACACCTTTTTAGATTTGGAAACTTTATAATACTGGAAAAATGTAAAAAGCATCCTGAAATGTATTGTGATCGATGGTGTTTGTCGTGCCAAAGTCCTACTTGTGCTGAATGTTCTGAACACAAAACAAGTTCATCATCAGACATCAAAGAGTTTTATACAAAGCACATAACGGGATATAACAAAAAATATAAACGGCAATCTAGAAGATTTGTACAAAAAAGAAAACTAATCTTGACAGATATAACATCTTATAAAAATACTTTAACAATCGACTTTGCCATGTTTCAGTCAAGCAAAACGTCAAAAGCTCAAAACTTGAAAGAAATCTTTCAGTGTTTGATAGATGAGAGGTCAAGAGATGAAATCCATGTAATTTCTAGAAAAGCAAATGAGTATGTGAAGAGACAATTCGAAAAACAGCGCAGGAAGATGTATAGATATGTTGCTTTTCTTGAGAAAACTGTTGACAGTTATGAGCAAGTGGCGGCTAATAAACCTATTCAATACCTTCTAAAACTTAAGAAAGAGAATGATGGTGCAATGCAAAACATCTCTGAAACATCAAAACAGCCTTCTTTTCTTTCTCCCAATGAAGATTTTTTATCAATATTTTTGGATACGTGTATCAACATATCAACAAAAAACCTCCGAGAATGTTTCTTTAAAAAATTAAAACATCAAAACTGAATTTAGAATTTATTCTTATCAATAACAAAATTCCCATCCTTCTTGTATCATTTTTTGAATTGATTGGTTGCCATATTTTTAGAATATGAATCATAAATAAACAGAAGTGTATATCAACAAAAACATGTACGAGATGGGCGTTTATTTAAAGGTACCATGATGTTCTCGATGTCCTTGTGACGCGGAATACTACTGTACAGCGTGCAAGTGGAAACTTTATAATACCGAAAGCATGTTAAAAGCATCCTGATTTGTATTGTGATCGGTGGTGTTTCTCTTGTTGTATTCCTGTTTATCCTAAATGTTCTGAACAAGAGGGATGTTCATCAACAGGCATTATAGAAGGATTCAAAAGGCGCATGAAAACAAGTTATAACCAAATATATATAGAGGCAAAATTAAAATTTGTGAACAAAATAGTCGTATGTTTTAGCCATTACATCTTATCCAAAGAGTTGTCCAAACAAAATGTCAACAGCTGGAACATTGAAGAAAATCATATAGTTTTTATACAGTAGGGATGAAGAGAAGAAAGTCAAGAGCAAGTAATTTTTTACAAAAAACGAATGAGATTGAGAGACAACAACTACAAGAACAGTGCAGGATGATTTATAGATGCATCGCTTTTCTACAATTTTTTTTTATAAAAGTCATGAAAAAGCGGCTAAAAACCCTGTTTAGTACCTCGTAATACTTTTAAAAAGAAAGTATTCTGGTGAGATAGTTATAAATTTATTTTGTAATAGCCAGCACGAGTATTTGCAACTAAGATGGATCTAAAGAAAGTGGTCACAATACCATTGCGAAATCGCAAAAATGATAATTCTATGAACAATCCATACGGTAAGAGAAAACAAGCATATTTTATCAGAGATTGGTTAACTGATTCAAACTATGGCTTCCCATAAGAATAATCGGTTCCGTTTTTCAATAAACCTACATACATACATATATAGAAAAAGTTGTACTTTACCCCTGTAAAGTAGAATACTAATAAAGGACAACAATTTAAAGAATTTTTTCACAAACACACATCAAGTTTTTTGGGAGGGAGGGTGTGTTTTTCTCTTTTTTGCCCGAGGTCATTTTAAATACCGGGAAGATACTCATGCAATCCGTTATTCTAGTAACTTGTTGGTCTCAGTGTTTGGTTTTCGTTTAGAATATTTAATAACAAAAGTTTCATCTAAATGATTTTTAGAGTTCGAGAAAAACCAGTCATATCATAATCAATGTGTTTTTATGGATTTGTAAACATGCATTTCATTGTAGTAAGCTCGAAGTATTTTACTTGTATCATAGAACTAACAATGTTTTACGGTTTTCAGAAGTTTCAGAACTAAACAGCTATTCACTTTATCAATATCCTGTCAGCCAGAATTATTATATAGTCACCCATTTATCCCTCGACTTCTTATTATTCACATTGATAAAAATTGCATCTGTGTAATTTGTATTTCTAAGAATTAAACTTTAAAACAAGATTTTACTGGTTTTCTTCTCAAATATTTCAATTTTTAAGTCAACGGGAAAGACCTTTAAAGATTTTTTTTAATTAACGTAATATGTTGTAGAGCGATTGTTATCAGACAAACTTAACACAAACATCCCTCACAAAAATACTAAAGTTAACTATAGTGATAACTTTGACACTGTGGAAACTTTGATTTACTATAGTGATGACAATGACACGTTCATTCACTATGAGGATAACTTTGACACTTTGATTTACTAAACTGATATCTATGAAAACTACAATTTACTCACAGTTGCCTGAGGACAGGACCCCCACCCCCCACATGGACCTTTTCGACTTTTTTCACATAAATTATACATGGATGACACATTTGTGATATAATCTTTTCTATCAATTCAGAAAATCTGCTAAAACAAACATTTTATAAAAATTTCTTTCCCACTCTACCGGTATGTGTATCAATTAACCTTGTTGATTTTTATGAAAAGAATGTACGGTAGATTTTTATAAAACATTTGTTTTAGGATAATTTTTGAATTGTTGGTATAGATTTTATCATAAATATGTCATTAAAAGATAATTTATGATAAAAAAAATCGAAAAGGTCCAGGGGTCTACATGTATATCGAAAGGGGGGGGGGGGGTCCTGTCCTCAAGCATCAGTGGATTTACTATGATGAAAAGTTTGATTTACTATAGTGATAACTTTGACAATAAAGTGAACACTTTGAAAACTCTGATTAATGACTATAATAGCAACAACAAAAAATAAATGCAATATATTAGAATTAAGAAATCACAGGTTGAAAAGTTTAATTACGATGTTATATAAATGAAACATATGGAGATAACGAACAGTATTCAAGATAAAAAGTCCATAAAACAAGACAAAGTAGTAGCAGAGCAAACACGGACCTCCAAAACATCAGAGGTGGGATCATGTGCCATGGAGGAGTGAGTATTCCCTGCCAACCGGTCACAACCGCCGTGTGCTCCTTGTCATGATCGCTAAATAACGGGAAAATCTGTCGTCAATTTAGTGTAATGGACTAACAATTGGTATGAAAAACCTCAGTCAGCATATGACTCTGTGATGAATTGTATTTATTGACAAAGTGACTGTATCGACTATAGAACTTACGAAATGATGACTTTAAACGAGACTGCTGATATTCTTGTTTCATAAACTTGCATGTTTGTCGATAATTTACGTCGTTTTAGAAATTGTTCATACGCAGAGCGTTCTCTTGCGTATCGAATCAACTGAGATACATAAACTCCATATGCAGGTGATGAAGGTATATTGCTGCATAAGGAAGGGAAGTTGACTAAAGAAAAGTTAGAGTCATCACGTTTATCATAGAGCTTGGTCGTTAGATTACCAATGATGTCTTTTTCAAGTAAAATATCCAAATATGAAACAGATGTGTCAGGCTCTGTGGTATCTTTTATCTCAAGCTCACCAGGATATATCGTATCGACAAAAGAATGGAAATTACCATTGTTAACTGAAAATAGGTTGTCGATATATCTAAATGTCGATTTGAATGCCACATTAAGTGTTTTCTTTCTTTGAAAAGTCGTTGAAAATCGTTTTTTAATTGTTATGTTTTTTTAATTGTGATTTATTAATTTTGTATAACTTGATACGTTGCTTTATAGTTGTAAATAATATAAACTTGTGAAAATCCCAGTCGGTCCCCTTAAAACTACCTGTATGAATGGTATTCACAAAGAATTTTTGAGTTCCTGCAGAAATTCTAATAAGCTTTTGTTTACGTAATCAAAATACATAATGGAATTAATTTTTAAAAATGGAGTACATGAAGTTTAACATCACTATAAATGAATAACATACATCGATTTATTTTTTTCAAAATCAACATCTGAAAAAGTATAGGTAAAAGTTCTTAGGAAATATCGGTAAATGATTTTGAATTAAATAATACAAAAAAAACATACCACTCTGTAGGAACAAATAGGGATTTTTACAAAGAGAATATATAAACATTTGTATATCTTTTTCCAAAGGAATATGTTTTATCATGTATTTTGGGGCATAATGAACAAAGTTTAAAATAGATAACTAAAGAACATTGCAGATATCGATTTTAGTTTTTTTTAAAAAAGAACTTCAAGTTTATTATCAATGGACAAGTGATAGCTTTTTTTCACTGAGGGGATAACTATACTTTGTGGTAAGTCGTATTTAGATGTTCTGTTAGAGGACCAGCATCTGTCTCCATGTTGAAAATCTGGTGTAATGTGTCTCCTTCTCGTTTGAAACTTCTCTTTACCTGAAAAAAAAACACATTGAAATTCACTTTTTAAAATATTTTTCAATTTAATTTTTAAACCAATCTGATATGTTAAAAACATCTGTACTGAAAAATCAATACAAATCTGATTTTCTTTCATGAACAACTACTTATATGTCATTAGTCTTTAGGACAATGCATAAAATCATAAACAAGAAAATATTTAATATCTGTGTGTTTGTTATTCGTCAGCTCAGACTACTTAACATTTCAACAAATTGACTTTTAAGATAACATCTTTCCAATGAGAATAAGGAAATTCTTTTTTAATTTTTTTTTCAATTTCTGCAGCTACCTTTATCATTTTGCAGCCATCGAAAAATATCTTCCTTCGAATATCGTTTGATTCCAATTCAATGCTTTGTCCCTCAACCGTTCCCTCTTGGATTTCACTGATAGCTATATTTAGATGGAATGGAGAAAATCTTTTATGAAATATTACGATCAATGCATGGAAGCATAATTTAAACCAGCACTTACTAGTATTTGTTTCTTCTAAAGTATTTATGTAATCTTAGAATTAAATTTAAACTAAATAAGCATTTTAAATAAAGCCATAACCTTCTTTCTTGGAATACAAGTACTCACCATTGTTATGGGCGGCTATCCAAGCTATTTCGTTTGTGCCGGGTTTAATTTTAAGAAATCCTAATTCTCTGTGATGTGGCCTGCTTGTTTTCTTATTGATAGAATAAAGGCTACAAGAACACAGACAATGCATTTATTTGATAGGTTAACAAAGTTGTAAAAGCCAATAACCGGAAACTAAAACATTCAATTAATATGACAAATAAATATTTTAGTTGTCATTGTATACTGTATTATAAGCTAAATGCTGCTGTAGTCCTTGAGTATTTGGTACAGTAGTATCTTTATGGCAATACTGAAAAATCACGTACATGTATTTTCTTTGGTTAAAGGGGATTTTATTCCGTGGTTGAAGCAGGAAATTCTTAGATTTACTATAAGTTTCAATTTTTTCAGTTTCATGGGGCACATGAATTTGGAGATCTCTTCTAACAACAAAAATTACAACAAATAATATAAACAAAAATGATATTTTACTGTAAATGTAGATTATACATCAATGATAAAGATACTGCCACCACTACTGTCAGACAAAGGAAAACAATCAGACAAACAAACAAACCTAAATTGAAGCATTGGCTGACCAACGTGAAAGAACTCTATTTCATCAGTATATTCAAAAGGTCCACTGATTGGGCAGGTGCCCTTTCCTTCGCCTTTCCATTTTCCTATCAACCACTCTAAAGGTTTCAATGCATCGTGCATCGGAGAATCTGTAAAATTTAATGCATTAAAACACATAATTTGGTATATAATGTACGTTTACCAAAGTGGCATGCATTCATATACGATAAAGCTATTGTCAGTGAGCCATTTATAGCCATGTAAGACATTTTTTACAGTTTTGAATTAATTATCACTGAATTGTTCCTCAATCGGATTTTAAGGTCAGAAGATACGTTCCTCAAATATATGTTTTGTATATTTTTGAAATGAATGAAAACTATTCAAATATTTTGATATTTTGTTCTTGTTTGAAATGTACATGTACAGTTCTGCAGCTAATAACAACTACTGGTATAAGTCTATAATTACCTCTAAAATCTGTCATCCTTCTTTTTTTTCCTTTAAAATCACTTTTGTCTTCTGAAATTAAATCATAACCAGTTAACAAAATAATGTACTTTTCAAAACAACACGAAGTCATCTAACACCAGACTTGATAAAATGTAGTTTCTTTGCCTTCTGGGTACTTTGTAATTCTATCAAATACAAACAATGTAAAAACCATTATAGATTTCAACAAGAAATACGTTATATATGTAGATGCATCCTATGAGTGGCTTATCCAGCTTATTCATGTATGAGCGTTTGAGATAAGAATTTTTAATCGTCAACCCGACCCTAAGTTAATTATGGTGCAACATAGCGTTATCATTTGCATACAAATGTGGTTTTTGTCTCCCTTTTGATTCAATACCCATGAGAGCTCTACTGTGAATATATAAAAAAAACAATGCAAGCTATTGACAAACAAGTTGAAGAAACAATGATATCACCATTTTTCTTTAAAGTCATCATTTTGCATCGATACAATGATCTTTTCAGCAAATACAATTTATCTTTAAATACTATAATTCGAATGTTGACAGACGTTTTTTTAACATTAATTGTTCGGCCATTATTTACACACTGAACTCTCTACAGCTATTATCCGTTCTCCCAGTCATAAGCACACGGTAGGTCTGACCAATTGACAGGGGATTCTCACTTCTCCATGACACCTGATCTCACCTGTGATGACCTTAGAGGTCCTTGTTTGCTCTGCTCTAGATTTATTTATTTATTTTATAATAACCTTATGAACTTGATAACGGGTTTTATCTCCTTTTTCCCCATTGTAAAGTAGGTTTTCATATCTTACTCTTATTTCAAATTTTCTTTAATATCAGTAAGTACATTGTATCTAGTGTTAAAGAAGGATCATGTAGTAAACTCTAACGTGAATTAGGTCATTGGACGGCACATACTGATTTTTTTTTTTGGTTGTTGTTGTAAACAATGATTTCATAGTTACCAAAAAAATCCGGTTTTAACAAGAGAGGATAAATGATGAGCTTGCATATTTCCATTGACTCGAGCCATTTTTTTTTTTAATCTCAAAAAGGGAAACAGGAGCAAACTACACTGTAGGGATTATGTTTTCTATCCGTCTGTCTGTTTTTCAGTTTTTGTTTATTTGTTCTTTTTTTTGTTTTGTTTGTTTTTTGTTTTTTTGGGTTTGATTTTCTTGGCTTTTTCAGAAAATTATACGTCTGCAGATATTGAACTGATTTCTGGTATCGCGATACTGGTTTACATCCACCAGTAACCGATCAAAGTTTGCATTTCAATAGTTTCAATGCAAAAACTTGTGTCAGAATTACATGTATAGCATTTAATTAAAATGAGTAGCAATCCCAATGCTTTACTTCCCCGTTTTCTTCTTTAAAAGAGACAAACAAAAGCCTTTATATTTTGAAAGAAAAATATTTTCAAAAAGATATTTTCAATGATATTTTAACAGAGACTGTTAACAATAGAACTCAATAAGGGTACAAATCAGTTGCAACGAGGTATACGAGGGTCATTCAAAAAGTTCGTAGACTTTTGCCCTAACTTTTTTATTTAACGTCATATTATATCCAAATTTGGTACAAATATTTAAATAACAGATTCAAATAATTTGAGTAAAAAAATTGGAATGTATCTTCATATTTATTAAAATAACTAAGGATTTAGAACAGCAAAAATGGGGCCACGGAGCACCGTGGAAATTGAGTAATTTACTAATTTTCACTTTATAGTATTTACAGCTATACCTCTAATAAATGGAGCTGAAACGAAATAAAATTTACATGTTTAAATAAAGTATTGCTGTATTGATTAAAATGTAATCAGGTTATATGATATGTCGCTCCATTTAAAAGATATCAGTTTCTAAATACATATGGACCCATTAAAAAAAGCAAAAAAACATGACGTTTGAGGACGTCACGGAGCAGCAAGTAGCAATAAAATTGTACTTTACATTCGGAAAACTTCTTCTACAAACTTAAAAAAATTCGTATAGACCAGGATCCGTATGAAAAATAATCTGTGTATATGTATTCAATGGAAAAAACAATTTTTGAGTGGTAGCGGGTTTGAATCGGACGATGGGTTGTCTGCAAAGAAACAGGTTAAAGTTAAAAATATTGTCGAAAGAGTTAAGAACGTCATTGAACGTGATGTGTGCTTCACTGTTGCAGAATTAATAGAGTTACATGGTAAATTAAAGAATTTGAAAACAGTGACATTCTTATTCAAGCTATATTTGTACAATTGTTCGCAAACTAGGTGTTAAGTGTTATGGATATGATTTTTTGAATGGAGAAGACGCTACAAACTGTGTTTGAAATTAAGAAAATTAGTATAATTTTGACAAACTTTCTCAACGTTGTCTTTGACGTTACAATGTTGGTTAACCGTGCTCCGTGGTAACAAAACATCCTGGTTTACATTTTGGCTAACATGAGTTCTATTTAATCAAATGGAATGAAACTTCACACTTCGGCAAAATAAATGTTTATGTTTACAAAAATGTGTTGATCTATAATTTTGTAGTAATCATATGGCGATGAGAAGCATTGTCTACGTATTTTTTGAATGACCCTCGTAAATTAACTGATTTTACAATTATTTTTTAAATCAAAGTTGCATAGCAATAGGAATCGAAGATTTGCGCTGACGTACCTTATAGTGTTGCTCGCTCCTCGTCTTCTCTAAAGAAGAAGATTATATTACGTCTCTGGTCAATGTGCTACGGAATACCACTCTAATACTTAATTCAAGGAAGTTATTATGGAGTTATAAATTATCATAAAGCCAAAACCTAGAACTTGAAAAAAATGAGACGCATATAGAACAATAAGTACTTGAAGTTTAACATCAAAATAATGCTTTGGTAGTAGTAATAAACAGTTACTAATGATTCATTAATCTAAGGAGCAGTTGACCAGCCTTTGAGCAATGGTAAAACTATTATTTCATGAATATTTGTAGAATATACGTTTCTGATTTTTTTTTTAATTACAAACCAATTACACACAGTTTTTCATCTCTGAAAATAGCCTCTGAACATATCTTAGTTTGTAATGTAGATGTAATAGTATAACTTGATTGCACAATTAGAATAAAAATGTAATTTACGCCTTTAATTACAATTTTTAGGCATTCTTTGCAACTGTAATCTTTATTGCAAAGAGATCTCATCACGATATAAAAAAAACTATTTCTCGTCTAAAATTAAATAAACAGATTTTTTTAAGTTTCCTACTCCTTAGTAAGAAAGTAAAATATTGAAATGCTCAAAAAGATTTTTTTTATTTTCTTCGAATGACAAATGTATCTTAAATGGGGTGTGCACATTCTTGTCAGAGATGGAACTTCATGTTGGTGTGATATAAGTGATGTGATAGGACAGTCAAAATGCATTTGTTCGGAGGAGGGTATGGTTTTCAAGGTCACACAATATTAAATGGAATCTCACTATTCTGCATGAGATGCCCAAAGGTCAATTAATGGATTTCACGATT